>NW_010556904.1:373-49563 GCF_000687285.1 Phaethon lepturus
GCCAGCCCCACACACACCAGTGGGAACCCCTGTTTGACGTCACCAGCAAAGATGATGGACCTCACAGGCCTGACCCTGCTGGGTTGGGGTTGGGGGTCAGGCCCCGACTCTCCCCACCACCCCCTACCCTCGCTCCTAAATCACACAGAGGTGTGTTATGGCTGCAGCAGGGCCTGGCCATGCTGCCTGGTGGGATTTGGCAGGCACCATTGCCTGAGAGCGCCTGTCCCCACCACTCAGCCTGGGGCAGGAGGCAGCCACACGACCCTCTTCTCCCCGGCCTGGGGGCCACTGGGTCCTGCCTGTCTCTGATTAGCAGAGAGGGGCCAGGGCTGCTGCATGGCCCCGCAGGGGCTGTATCAGCTTTCAGTGGGCTAATGAGCCCCAGCTCCTCTGGGGGTGAGAAAGGCCACGAGCAGCTCCGTGAAGAATGGGACCCATTCCAGGGTGCCAGGAGAGACGATGGTGGCCACCCCGTCCCTGGGGCATGCAGCCCTGGCCACCCCCTCACAACTATTTTGAAGGCACGGGGCTGCTCCCACCAAAACACCCGCAGAGGTCTCGGCGAAACTGTACTCCCGGCAGCCCTCCCTCATGGCAGGAGTTTCCTGCCAAGGGAAAGTCAAGGGTTTCCCGGGTCTGTGGCCAGGATGCCACAGCCAGTAGGGCAACCATTTGCATCAAGCCAGCAGGGAGCCCTGTGATTTTTAAGGAAAATAACCACCTTCTGCAAAGCCTAGCTCACAGAGAGAGGCTCTATCAAGGTCTCCGCCAGGGTCCATCGAAACCTCCACCAGTCCTTACTCCTACGGACACTTTAAAAATTAAAAACAGCCTGGAAACACTCCCGCTGCCCCACTGGAAAGGACATGAGCTCAACAACCATGTGCAAGCTTTCATTTTAAGGGAGCGAGCCAAGTCGCCTCAGCCCTGGCGGGACCGAGCACTGGCCTGGAGCGAGGTTTCCTGAGGCACGGAGGAGCCCCGCTTCCCGCCCCAAAGCTAGCTCGGGTTCGGAAACTGGAAAATGAAACCCTTGCCCGTTTCTTGAAAAGCTCAAGATGGGCATCAGGCAGAGAGCGGGACGCTGTGCGCAGACATGGCACACAACTGGCAACCGTGAAGAAACGCCGGGGAGAGACTTACTCTGGGACCTGCGCAGCCACTTTAATGGATGTGGTGTCCCCCTTCTCCACAAAAAGTCCTTTGATGAACCGAAAGCTGTCTGACAATGCCTACAGATTGTATTAACAAAACTTCTCACACAGGTTCAAGAATTAAAAAAAAAAAAAAAAACACACACAAAAAACCCCAAAAAACCCCAAACACAGCACACACACTTGTTCCCTGAAACTGATATACCCACATTGAAAACCAGCGGCCAGCAAAAAGTCTTGCTGCAATCTGGAAGTGAATCCGTTTGAAGAGATAAAAACAAAAGCTTTTCTGAGCCTCCTTCCCCTCCGACGGGAGAGCTCTGGCTGCCCCTGCAGCAGGCAGCCTCTCTTCCCCATCTTCCCTCCAGGCTGAAGAGTTACAAACACTGGAGTTTAACAGCGTCTTTTTAAGGATTTTTTAAAGACTTTCTTGGTCCTTCGGGGTGTCCTCCCCCAGACCGAACTTCTCCAGCTGAAGAAGCCCCTGACACTGTGTAATCCAAAAATTACACACAGTGCACGTTTATCGAAAAAGCCATCCTTCAGGGAAGGCTTGTTTAAACCGTATCAGCACAGCAAGCAGCGTTCTCTGTATTAAAAAGGCAAGTGGAAAAGTGGCTAATTTTTTGTTAAACTCTCAGCTGGCTACGTTGCTACAATTTTGTTTTGAGTAGTGAAGCTAAATTAAGAGACAGTATTTTCTACACAGATGACACAGAACACACGAGAAGTTTGGAATATGTAACGTGTCGGCGCAAAAATAACTGGAAAGGATGATATAAAACACAGTGCGTTTTGCCAGTCTCCAATTTAGGGAGAAAACAGCATTTTGCGTGGACAAAGGTTCTATGAACAGTTCAAGTTTCTGCCAAGAAAAACATATTGCTCATGTGAGCTAAAATAAACAAAATCAGACAAACAAAAATACAGTTATGTTTATTCCATTAGCAGTCTTATAATACCATATTTAAAAATAAAACCTGCCCATTGCACCTCAAAATATAGACTGGCAACTTCTGAAAGTAAACGTCAGGAAGTCACGCTTAACTGTGTATGAACTGAAAAAGATGGCTTTTTCTTACTGTATCTAAATGAGACAGGTAGCCCATCATGTTTTATTACGAATAATAGTTGTGCTAATGCTTATACTTATTATTAAACCCACATGTAATTAACAAATTCTTCAAATAGCCTAATGGTTTGCTCACATACTATTTCTACAGTACAGTAATTTATGACTCTCCTATTTTACTCTGAAATATCATGATACTTGTTTTTCTTGAACAGAGTATCAGGAAAAGCTACTTTCATAAAAATGGTGGGTATTTTCTAATTTAGATCAGGACTAACCATAATTATTGTGATAACTAATAGCCCTCTAATTCAAATGTAATGAAACTTTAAGTATTGCTACATATTTTAAATGCCTATCCAGCTCCCATAGAAGTGCAAGTAGGCAACAACTCTCCAGTATCTTCCACTTTATCCATGCAAAGAAATTGTCATTTCACGTCACTGCTTTGATCTGTTTTCTCTCAGACTGTGATGGCAGAAACTTTACAATAAACATATTCTTAGCCACAAGTGAAATAAAAAGCAAAAGTTCGAGTCAGAAATCTATTTCCTTTGGTGTTACTGTATATTTGTCAGTGTGACATAGCACATTTGAAACCCATAATCATAAAACAAAAATTTACAGCCAAGGTTTAGGGTCTACATCTGTTTCTCTGGTTTTTGTACCGCAATTACCCACTGGACAATTCAGAAAGCAGCACTATGAATCATGTACTGCACACATGTTTGTGCTGGTCACTTTTTCGTTAGTGCAAGAGGCTGAGGATGCCATAATATGCTTCACCAAGAGAGAGAGAGCATTAACTAGAATTAGGATGAGTGCACTGGGTGCTCTAATAAAAATGACTTCACTAGAAGCAACAGAGTATTCCTGAAATATTACAGGCATATTTATAGGATGGAAAAATTAAGAAGTACATGCAAAAATTCTCCAAAAGGCACCTCAGGGGAAGCAGACTTTTTTTTTTTTTCATGCATTTTACTATTAATCAAATGTAGCACTCTCTTGAAACAGTTTTGACAGCAGAGTAAATGGTTACTAGTGAATGATGTGTGTGTTTAAGCAGTGAAAGCAGAGACAAAGTGATGTTTTCTTCTACTCCCTAGGCAAGAGCTGACACTAAGCTTGCTGCCTCAGCTTTGATACTCACAGATTCCTTTGTGTCAGTTGCTGGGAGAATCACTGGCAGTTCACTAACCCTGCCTCACACACAGGGGCTTTGATTTTTACCTCTTCATTGAGAATAGATGTTAATATGAAACAGTACTTGTCTGCCTTGGAGCTTTATTTTCTCTCTCTCCTTCCCCCCCCCAACTGGCGATACTGGGTTTCAAATCTGAAAACCTAGCCCCCCCCCTTCACTACATGTATTTTTTTTACTGTTGTAGAATGTTTTCCTCATGTCTCAAGCACAAGAATGATGTCAGGAGATTATGGGGAAGAAATTCAGTGGGCCACAAGAGAATGGCTGAATATTTAAAATTCCAAGGTAGTCCTGAGGAAATGGGTATCAATCCTGAGCAAGAAAGGCCCTGAAGAAAATAAAACAGTAAAATTACTGGCACAAAATGGCACAAATGGCATGGAAAAACATGAAGTACAGTGAAATTAAGTCAAAAACGGGTTTCTTGTGACTGCTATATGCTACTATGCACAACTTGCAATGACTGAAACAGGAATTTGCACGTAACAGGAAGAATTACTTCAGGCCTGAAATATAACAGCAACTAGCAAAAGACTACTCAGTGCAGAGCAGTATTTTATTTTAGATGGGAAAAGCAGAGTTAGTCAGCTCCAGACCCAGAACTTGGGCATGCAACCAGTCTGCAAGTCACTTACCGATAAGGCTTTTTGTCTGTTTTAATCAGTGGATATGCAGTTGTAAAGATGCCTTTAAAGCTGATTGCATAACTTAAAGGCTATAAAAATAATTCACCTCCACAAACTTGAGCACACGACCATGTTTCTTAGAACCCATACTGCATTTTACACTCCTTTGGCCTGGAGCCAGGGGAAGAAAACTGCCCTAGATGATAAAACTGTAAGTGTATCTGGTTCAGCCACCCATTTCTAAGAGTGACTGCTACTAGATCTTTCTAAGGAAAATACAGCAAACCCTAGTGATCAGTAAAGTATAACTCACCCATAGGTCCTCTAATAGCCTGTTCTCCAACAGCAAATCACTTAAGCATTAAAGCATGAGATTTAATATCCTTTCCAAATTTGTTTTTGGTAATAGCCCTGATATTCCAGATATTAATATATAGCCAATGTCTTTTTGGATTGTGATAAATTCGTAGCTCCATGACACAGAAGGAGATAGTAAGTTATTGGGCTTTGAGACAAAGAAGGATAAGTATTTTTTTAAAACCACTGTAAAACTCCTCCACTTTGCAAATAAAGGAAAACACAGACCAAACCGCACCTCTCTGAGGCCCCAAAGGCTGACTGCTATAGGGTCCAGAAAGGTTGGTGAAGAGGCAATGACATCATGTGCCTAAAGAGGGGATGACATGCATTTTTGAAGAATATAAAAAGAAAAAGCATTATTACATTAAAATTGGCTACAATCTGAATCTACACTTGCTGTTTAGGAGGATCCTGCAGTGCAAACAGCACAGCTAAATGGTTGCCAGAAAAAAATAGAAGCGAGGGGGGGGGAAGTTTGTTTCATTTTGTTTTCTTTTTAAATTACCAGAAACTGCTGTTTCAAGGTTTAGCCAAGAAATAGATTTTTACTGCTAGCCTATAAATCCCTCTAAACAGAGAGTTATAATGGAAATGCTGAGGTAACTGGAGTGCCATGCATGGCACTGACACATTGCATTATATAATCCAGGGAGAATGAAGGCTGGGAGATCTATAAAACCTAAGTAGAAGCAAGATGTAGGAAAGAGCAGAAGAGCAAGTAGAAATATTTAATATTAAACTGCAGAGAATACTTCTTCTAACAATAAAGTTTCCTATATGCTGAATATGCTCATGGTTGGCTGAAGGCGAAAGAGCACAGAGCTCCATTAAAAATAAAATAGAGATTCCAAAAGTGTTGGATATAACTGTTTTGTTTCTGCCTTTTTTTTTTTTTTTTTTTTTTTGGGAGGGAAAGAAAAAGAAAGTTACCTACCAAAAGGGTAGTATTTCCTGATGTTCTGATATCCTGAAAGGTGTCTCACAATGTGTAAATAAGTAACATTGGAACTCTATTTATTCTGCATTTTCTAAACACAGAGAACTTACAACCCTAGCTGTAACCAGAATCAGAGTAGAAATCGGGAAAACAGTATTTCCAGAGGTTCACTAATGGCGGCTTAAACTCTTAGCGAAAAGCTAGCCGCAGTGACATTTGTCCAACAGAAGACCAATGTTACTGAGCAGTAACTGGAACTACAGCTCAGTGCGGACGTATATCCTAACAAAGACTAACTACTTACTTAACTTAAGGCAGACTCGAGCAGCATTTAGGGCTTGTGCTCCTGCACTGCTGCAGGGACAACCCATATGGAGGGATCCCAGAGGCCAGCAATAGGCGAAACACGCTTGCGCTGAGCCCAGGTCACATAAAGCCTGATGCAGATTGGATTGGATTATGCCATTACTGTAAACTGCAACAGACCCACAGCTCAGCAGCTCGACACATGTATTCGTGATAATCCCATTTCCCCTTAGCTGGTTCCCTAACCTGCATCAAAACACTGAAAGAACAGTCCAATAGCCTATCTGTGGGCATCTTAAAAAGCAAAATGAAGGAGTGACTGGAAAATGTGCTGGCATAGCTACTTGGCTAGCAGAGGTAATGACAGCAATGACAATGTGGTGACACCACCTGAAATCCACTGGTAATCATGATCATCATGCCAACACCTCTAACCCGCCTGTTGCCCTGATGCACTCTACAATCACACCTTTGTTTTATCGGCAGATGTGCTTTCTGTTTGGGCAGTTTGGGGAACAGCCTACATGAATTTCTGCTGTAAATGAGGTGGGATTACCCACAAACTGAAGCGTGTATTTGGCAAATTTATGCCCCTTTTCTTCTGTAGAGTGTGTGCCATCGATACTGTGTGAATTAACTGAGGGCAGGTGTCCTCTCAGGAACACTGTTATCACAGTAACTTCATTGATGTAGCCTGAAAAGTAAACTTTGCTAACGGGGTCCATTTTACAAGCACACAGCTTGTCATAGTGTAACTATTGCCGAGCAGGTAAGGGATTCTATATATCCCTTTTATGCTACAACAACTGACCACGATTGGGCTGCTGCAGGTACAACTCTTTCAGAAGGGAAAGATCACTTTCTCACCCTACGACATTACACCAATGTAACATTCAAACTAGACAAGATCTCAGCAAAGATCAGCCTGGGCTGGACTCCACTTGCATTGAGAACAAGCAGTGGCAGGATGAAGGATGTCCAGTCTAAAACACTTGCAAGATATTTTCTGGTTTACAAACTCCACGAGAACACACTTATAAAATTGTTCTTTGGTACATTCCTCAAATTCTACTTGATTTCTGCAATTTACGGCTACAAAGAAATATCTGCATGGTCTCAACCTGTTTGATTAAGCTAGTCCCATATGACTAAATAGATCTGCAAGTTCCCGTACCTTTGGTCTGCAAGGCTCCAATATAGAGCCACAGAAAAGACTGAATGACCAGTCATATTATGGCCATGCTCAGGGAATCATGACTGACACAAGCGCTTTAACTGAAAAGCACTTACAGAGCTGGGGTGCAGTTGGAGACTGTGGTGGTCAATAGCATATTGCCCCAGGCATTGTGCACTATCATGACTTTTTTGCCCTTCTGGGACCTTTTGTGCCACATGTAGTGGAGAATGTGCAAGGTGGTCTCTAACCAGGTTTGACAGGTCTATAAAACTATCAAATTTGTTTTGCATAAACCAGACCAAATCTCTTCATTTTGATATCTTGAGCCTTCTTCTGACTGCATAGGCCTTGCCATCACACTGAAAAGAACAGTCCTTTTAATCCATCCACAGTTTTGGGCAAATGTCTTCAAGAACAGGCTTCTCATGCATGGGACACTAATCTTCCACGTATTCTTATCAGGCTGGCAGAAGAACAGACTGCACCTGTCTTTATATGGAGACATACAACGAAGAATGTGTGGAAGGAACCTCTTTCCTTTGCAAAAAAGGCTCTGAGATCTCACCCTTGCTGCAACCATCCATTCTGTCTTTGGCATGAAGTATCCCAAGGGATATGCCAGAAGACAGAGTTGTAGCCCAAGATTTTCAAAGAATTATCAAGACTGATGGATGGGGAAAGTAAGCCTCAACCCAAAGGAGTTTTAGTAACAAGAATGAGGCATGTACACTCTCAATTCTGAGAAATGTGCTAGAATTCCCCTTAAAAAGTACAGCATCATGTTATCTTCAACCAGATCCTAAACGACTAAACTAAAGTTAGTGAATATGTTATTTAAAGACTTTAAAAAGTTAAAGTTTCACCTTCTGGATTCCTAAATTTGTCTAAAACTGGTTAATTTATTTTATTTTTTAAAAACAGATTTGCTAAGAGTACAAGCACAACCACTGATACTCAAGCCTATTCTGCTAGCTGAACAATAAGGGAACGTTATGTCACTCAGAGGCAGGACTGCACAAGTATGTAAGAAAGGCTAAGAGCTTTGCCAACAAAATTATCAGACAGAACCTCACTGGAAAAAGTGAGGCACAAAGATCTAAGTGAAGTGTAAAACTTACTGAGAATTGAACGACATGTTGACAAATACCACTCCACTCTCTTGCTTCCTATCAGAACCCAACAGCTGAAGCAGAGATTCCTAAGTAGTGTTTTTACAGGCCAAGCTTAGTCTCTCCCTCATCTTATCAGTAGCCTTCAAAGGGACTGTGGGTGGATCTCCTCCAGGAAAAAAAAGAAAAAAAACAAAAAACCCCCCTCAGGAGTGCCACCTCTTCCATATGAGTATATTGGCGCAACCACAGAGGCTTTTCTTGAGCTGCAAGACTTTGAGAAAACACACCTGGCTCTTCTAAAGGAGAAATTAAAGAATTCACGCTTCAGCCCTCTAGCCTTGAGTGGCCTTAAGAAGAGGAATAGCTAAAGAGTCTAATTATGATGCTGGGAAAATCAATACTGGCTTCTTGAAATATCTTAGACAGGAAGGACCAGCTTAAGCTTGAGACATTCAGCCACTCTTTTTGCACAACCAAATGGGCTGAAGGCTACATGCACAGGTGAGAACAGACACGCAGAGGAAGGCTTTCTGGAAGACTGAAAGCAAACCAAGGCATGTGCTACTCTGAAGTTCCTTGGGAAACCTCATCTTTTAAAAGTTTTCTAGTTTTGGTGCAAGAGCGATCTTTCTACACACTAGTCAAAGTTGTCAAAAGTAGCATTTTCAGGGATAAATGCACGCCATTGTATTTTTCTGACTTTGGTGTGGAATACAATTATTTAAGACTCGGTGGGAGAGTATGAAAGGAGCAGGAGTGTAATTCCAGTTCAGAAAAACTCCAATAACTGACAACACGTAAGAAACACAAGATAGATGCATTGTATTGTTGGGCTGAGTCTCATTGGCTGGAAACCCCGAGTCTCCCAGCAGGACTCAGTTACATAGCAACTCCTGAGGGCAGATTAACCCTTTCTCAGTTAACATATCTAGCATGATTTAAGAGACCTTTTCCCCCTCCTGCTTCAGAATAATTTTGTAGGTTTGCAAAAAACATTTGGAAAAAATGAGTTGAGTGCTACTAGGGTAAAAGCAAAGCTATCTGACTCACCACAGGATGCTGATGGTCCAATGAACAGAGACCACGGGGAGTTCAGGTCGGTCTAAATTATATTTTATATCATCAGGTGTTGTGACATGCACAAAACATACAACGCATTTTTCATCAAATGTTTCATGGTTAGTCTGTGGGGATCCTATCCGGACTGCGTTTATCAAGTACCAGTGGTCTCTTTCACCCAAATTCTGCCCACACATTGACTTCTGACTAGGTAATTACTGAAGCATTAAAAAGTCCTCAGCTGGTAGAGGTAGTACTTATCTAATCTGTAAGAGAATTTTTCACCATCAGAGAATGTGTCGTTTTCATCCAAAATTGTACAGGCTGACTACTGTAAACTCTCAGAAAACTCCTGCAAATCTTATGATACTATTTTGTTTGGGGTTTTTTCCTAATAGTCCTTTCTAATTACTGGCAACAAATAATGACTTGAGAATCTCAAATTATTTCATTACAGCAATTTTTGTATTTTGTTTTTAGAACTGCATTACATTTACGTGTATAAATGTTATACGCACAAATATGTATATACAATTAACATAATAATATTACTGCTTTCCTGGTTATCAGGAATAACAAAGTTTGAATCTAAAAATGTCAACATCCAGGACAACAAAGACTGCTAAAGCTCTCTGCTTTTAAGATGTTATAATTCAGCCCTGTTAGTGTCCCCCCTTGTGAGAGAGCGAGATGGACCCAGGGGACTAGGCAGGGCACACGTCCTCACTCAGGGCATACCTCACATGGCCACACTCCACCACTGTGAGCCACAGCTGTGTACTATTAGGAAAAAGGAGCTACTAGGTTTCTGGTGGAGAGAAAATAAAAGATCAGACTGATGTCATACTTATTTTTGACCATCTTCTGGTCACATTTAGTGAGAACCACCTATTTCATTTCTTCTTTTCACACCCCAGAACTGGACTCCTGGTACTATGGGCACTAACCAAGGCCAAGAAGGGCAGGCACCATTAACACTTCCCATTTCAGACAAGCAGGGTAAGCCTATACCTTTTCTGTCCTTCAGAAGACCCAGGATGCTCTCAGATGAAGGTTCAGAGGAGCAAAGCTTTGAACCAAGTCGTCTTCTGCTCCTCTTCCCTCATCCACCATCCTCACACGCAGACACAGCAAGTTCTGTAACACACACCTCCCACCAACATCTCCTCTTCATGGAGGATATTCATGCCTTAGTAGCAGCTCCTAACCTCCCAGGCCAGAAGTAGTCAGAAGAAACCAGAAATTAATTTTTATCACTTCCCTGATAACACAGGGAATGTTGTTAAAGTTTCTTTTTTTCTTAATTACTTAAAAAAAAAAGGTAACCTTTGTATGTTTGTAAAAGGACTACATACATGTTTAAGACACACCTCCCTTTTCCAAACATTTCACACTCTAGAAGTTAATCTGTATTTTCTTTGTATGGTTCTCATAGACCACTTGTAAATCCAGATGAGATAGAAAGATACCATTTTAAACTATATTTATTATTTAATTTGGCTTCCTGCATATCTTGAAAGCTCTTCTTGAATAACTTAGCTGCTTACTTCATAAAACTAAGAGTATCAATATAGTGGATGAGAGACTAGTCCAAAAAGAGGTATTTCAAAAAATATTTTGTGGTCTGAAAATTAATTAGCAAGAATCAATATCATTTCTTATTGTGGATTTAAAAAAAAAAGTTCATATTTTGCTATCATTATTCATCTAAAACTATCACTGATGCCATTGGAAACAGCCTCTAAAAGGGTAAAACCTGAAGGACTAGGTTCAATGTGCTTATGCTCTGTTGAAAGTACCTTTTCGTACAAATGCCAACACACACCTATCAAATAACTGTGTTCTTCATTAAACTAATGCTTTCCTGCATAATAAACAAGGTGGAACAAAATATAGGTGTATTCCCATGTCCTGCTACTAAGGTAGGCGATATCAAAATAAATCTGCAACCATATCATTATATCAATCTCCAGTATTACTGCATCAGTACTATAACCATAATTAACTAGCTGCAGGTCACATTTCTAATAAATCTTTAGAAATTAAATGTATAATTTGTCAAAACCATATGCCTTCATAAATTGATTATTCAGAATTTAGAAGCTTTTTAATTAGGAAGAAATTTATGCAATACCATGTGTAATAATTACGAATCAGCTCTTCTGTGATATTTTTGTACATCAGCAAAAATTAAAACATTGGAAAACATTACCAGGTCATTGCAGTATTTCAACGTCAAAAGAAACACATAGTTTAATTGTAGAGGTTAAAGATATTTTCCCGTATCTTTTACATCTTACATAGCTTTATGATCTCAGGACTGGAATCATTAACCAAATACAAAATCAATGAGAAAAAGATCTAATTTGACCATTTTCAAGTGCAGAGTCACTAAAAATGATTTATGCCACTGTAAAACTTTTTTACCATGGTTCTATAGTTTTACTAAACAGCATATATTCTAAGTCAAACTTCTATTTTATACGACACTAAACAGTATTTTGCTTCTCTCATCTCTTCCAGCTAAAATTCCAAAAGCCTTTAACGCTTTAAAAACGTTGCCTTTGTAACGAGCATCAGGAGGAGGGCTACGACCCTGGTTTCCAAATGGAGGAAAAGAGAGTTAAGCGATACTCGTTCACGGCACACAAGCAGCAAACGTTGTACTCCAGCTCCCCTGCTCTCCCCTCCCGTGCTTTCACCATGGGCCTATTCAGACCCCGCACCCCCACAAGGGCTCCGGGTACTTCTATCAACATTTCATAGGAGAAGATTTTTTTTGACAGAGAACACAAAAGCTGCTTTGTTGGAAGTCTGGACACTTTTTTTCTACCTAATAAAAACATGAATAGAAGTGGGACCTCAGCAAGCATATGGCAGAAAGTCTGGACTAACTGAAAAAAGGGGCCTAGAAGAGTTTGCTCTCTGTCATTCCCCAACGTGTTTACTGCTGAATGTATATGGTGTAAATAAGGAGTATGCAGAGCGGGCCATAATGGAACATTGTTTATGTGCACATCCTGGCAAATGCATATACAGCAGGGAGACTATTTCCAAGCAGAACATAAACACAAAGGGGGAGTGATGACAAACAAGTATTCCAAGGAAAGAAAAATGTTATTCCATATACAAACCAAACAAACTAAAGTGGTTTCTCCCCTACTAGGATCCAACTGGCAGCTCTCAGCGGCACACACTATGTAGCTGTTAGAGAAATGAGAGACATCCCAGGCTTACTGGTTGCTTTCCTTTTTCTTAAGCGACCTTATTATGCTCCCAATATCAAAAGGAAAAACACAGTTAAGATTTTATTTTACTCTCTTGCAAAAACACAACAAAACAAAACAGCCCTTTCAGCCTGAGTAAGAGCTGGGGAGATACAGCTGATGCCAAGAAAACACCGTAAGGAATTAAGCCACGGCTTTCCTATTCCGAGTTCCCACTGAAAGATACAGAGACAGTTCTTCCTTCTGAAGGTTGCTCCCACAAACCTATTACATGGCTTTAGCAAGTGACACCAGTGCGACAATAACTTAGAGGTTTTGTGCTCCTGGCAGAATTTTTTTCCTTTTAGTCATTAGTCATAAAAAGGAGGAGGGTTTAGAACACCCAAGTCCCTGCAATTTCAAGATAGCAAACCAGGGGATGAACTTTTTTTTCATGTGGTTAGTTCCGGAGAACAGAATATCGTGCTTTGACAGCTGCTATGTAAATAAATGGGTGTAATTTTATTCCTTTAAAACTAACTTCAAACACATACCCACCTAAGGGAGGAAGAAAAGATGACAAGCAGGGAAACACACAGTAGAGTGACAACAAGAACCATAGAAATTCAACTGATAAAGCAGAGCTTTTTATGTAATTAATAGGCCTCTCTAGGACATTAGACACTGGAAGCAAGAGACTTTAGTAAAAGATCATATGGGGTCCAGAACAAAAATACTTTGTGACGTCCTTCACAGAAATGCAGAGCCAGCCTGTGATTTTAAACTATTTTAAGATACTCAGAACGTGCCTCGCTTTCTCCAAAGCTCTAGACCTGACTCGACAAAGCATGAAACATAAGTTCAGAACTGGGACCTGCACCTGCACGTAAGATTTCTGCTAGCCTGTCAAAACCTGGCTCCACATGTCCCATACTCAGACTTTATGAAGTCTTGGGGTTTAGGTGCACCATTCAACTGGAGGAGATAAAGCCCACACTGGGAGTATGTGTAGCACCTTTAAAATATATACACAGTCCTTTAATGGAACTGCATTGCTGTGTTCTTTGGTTTTCCTTTCTCCCAAAAATGTATGCATTCCATTACACAAGACCAACACAACCCTCACAAAGCCTCTCACTGGCTGCTGGTTTAACATTAATACTTTTTTGGAATTAACATCATACTTTAGAATCCAAAGAAGGCTTATTTAATTATTTTTTTTAAATTCCCTTTGAACACACAAACACCCACTCCATATCCCAACATGACCTTACACATGCCTGCTGCTTGGGTTTATATTCAGCCATTAGCAGAGCTGTACAGAGCCTGCACTGTGCTTCAGGAAACAACACATTTCTAACAATTACTCTTGGCTACATGGACCACTTAGAGCATGGTGACAGTGAAGGTGCAAACAAATACCAAGTACAAGCTCACGTGCTCTTTCCTCATTACAGAAGGTATTTTTGGTGGCTGAATGCCTTCTGCATATTAGCATCACTGGCTGTATAAAGAGAAGTTTTGTAATGCATGCTATACTGGGCAGTGAAGCAGGACTCCACCTCCGTCATGGAAAGGTCTTCAGTTTCACAGCAGCTCCTGCCACGGGCAACGGTAGGGCAAAAAGGAGGATCTGCAATGGCTGTTGCAAAGCCAAGTCACACTGAATGCTGTGATGATTGTAAATAAAAATAAGATTCCGCATCTTATCCCTCACCCTTAAAGAAAGGTATTAAAATATGGGAAGAATCTTAAACTATTTTGCCAAAGCTCACAACTTCATAGCGAGATTTAAAAAACCTTTTTCTTCTTTTTATCTAAGTTTCAGCAGTCAAGTGAGCAACTCAATTTTAATTTAAGGAGGAGTCTTCAGCTTTAAAGACTCTGAAGAATGGCCTACAAACATGAACAGACTAGCATGTGGGAAGGCTAGGAAACAAAAAGATAAGGAAGAAATACTCTAAATTACTATTACTAAGCCTTTTAATTTGTATGTCAGTATTAAGATTTATTTTATATTTGGGGCTGGTAACACTGAGGAATTCAGAAATGCTAAAGTGAATTCAGGACCTGCAAAAGAGGCAACAGAAAGGTACTGAAAACACTCTGAGACAAGCTTTGTATTCCTTACTATGTGTTGTCCAAGCTGTGCAATCTTGCATGTTGTTGTTTACTAGATAACTACATAAAAATCGTATTCTTTATATACTCCCCCATCTCTCCTTCAAATTAAAATTGAGTTGTTATTTTAACCTTACTCAACTATGTAATATAGTGATTGTAAATCTTGATGATCACAAAATCCCTTTGATTTATCCCTCAGTTTACTATCTTTAACAAACATAATCCTAAAAACAATACAGAGGAAGATCTTACAGGCCTTCAAATGATGAAGGCGGCACAGGGAATGACTATATATGTAAAGCTACAGCTTCAGGGCTCATGACTTTCCTGTTGGGAGACTTTCTGAATGCTGCTAATAAGGTCCTGCCAGTGGGACCAGAAGCATATCTTCATAAAAAAGGCCTTCAGTGTGGGAAGATAAAATTTTCCAGAAAGCTTTTAATAAAAAGCTTATAGATGTGGGATCTGAATTTAACAACAGACATAAGTATCTCTAAATACATAGGAAAACATGAGTATTATTAAAGGTGGCATGTCCATCCTGCCTGACCCTCACCTCAAGATCTAGAGCATGATCATGACAGCATGTTCAAAGTTTATGTGAAGATACCAGACCTAGCTCTCAACTATTAGTGACCGTATGGTACTAGCCAGTTCAGCACAGGAAAAAAAAAGTTTGTAGTTTTTTTTTTTTTTCCTGTTCAATATTCCACACTATCACAGCCACAAGAAAATGCATGGATATTTATGTCTGCATTTTAGCAAAGTACACCTGCCTGGTCTATCAGCCTTTAGCCTTAGCCAAGATGCAGCCACCACCCTGCATCACAACTGATGCTCCGACTGTTTTGGGAATCTGGATTCAAATAACATTTAGCACAAACTCTCTCCCATGAATTCCAGAGGGTCTATGCACAGGCACAGCAATTCCTTTGACTGTACCTACATTCATAAATACAATGGGCCATAACTCATTTCCAGCTCTGAGGCACAGCTTGCATTCAAAGCATCTCCTGCTACATTACATCATTGGCTTGGGGATACCCATGGGGATAGTTCCTCACTCAGCTGACTCCTGGAACCATGCCTGGCATTGCTGGGGAAAGGAGACCCATGTGCTGTCAGTATGGACAACTCACAGGACACCACCTCGGTCCATACCCTGACCCTGCTTGTTTTTCTGATAGCCTTTGAACCTCTGCAGCATCCATGCTCTAACCAGCAACACGGGTAGGAGCCATGTAAGTCAAAGAGCTCCTCATGGCTTTTGCTGACTCTCAGGACCGTTCATCACATCACACTGTAGTGGAGAAAGAGCCTGTGTGGCTAGGTGTGAGACTTCAAGCCCATGAGAAGTGCTGAAAGCAGGAACTGTGACAGGCACTGTCTTTCCAAGCAGCATTACTAGCAGAGGGCTGGAGTCCTTGCATGAGTGCTCTTTGCTGTCTCTGGAACTGCCCCGTTTGGGGAAGAACTGGCCCCACTTGGCTAGCAATACTTATGCAACGTTTTGAGCTCCTCACTGGACCCACCCAAGGACTCTGATCAACTACCTTCAGAACCTATTGGAAAGTTTTGGAAGTTTGCAGTTGTTTCACCTGTTTGCCTGTCCATGGGTACTCACATATAACATCCCCTTACTAAAACCAAAGAATTTTTGTGTTGTTTTGTACTGCCTCATCTTTAAGTATATATACAAGACGTCAGTGCCTTCAGTGACATCATCCTCTTCTCAAGTCAAGATATGGAGAGATATCTGATGAAAGGGGGGACAGAGATCTTTTCGTTTGCCTTTCCTTCATGTGTCGCCCAAATGGGCTCAGCTTAGGCAGCAATGATGCAGTGCCTCTTTTGATGACATTCTTAAAGAGTCAAAAGTTAGGAAAATATCCTTTGAGCACACCAAGAGGACAGTTTATCACATGGGAGTTCTGGTCACCTATCCGGAGTTTAACTGCAACTACAGGATGTCTCTTAATGTCCCCATTGGCACATTAAACTGGAGCTGAGCTTACTGGTCACTTACACTTCATCAAGTTTATTAAAAAAGGTGCAGTAACATCATGAGTACAGTGAAGCTTTTGCTGGTTTCTCAGCAGGGAGAAGAAAAAGTGCCACCCTGGTTAGTAAAAATTGCTAAATTTCCCCTAAGTGTAAAGTTTGGTGTTGAGATCACCGAGATGCCCAAGCTTATCACACCAAATTCCCTTCTGGGAAGGTCCTACTTCATCGTCTCTCATTAGCTCAGTCACAACTCTGTCTAATTGTTAGCTAGTCATCTTATTCATCTTTAACATTGCCCCTTCTAGATAAAAGAAGAACTTGAGCCAAAAAGGCACCTTTTTTAATGTGTGTAATATGCACTCCTTACCCCCTCCTGGATGTCCTCTGTCAAGATGGAAACAGGACTTCCAAGACAAAGAGGTTGGTCACCTAGCCGAGATGCCAGAAGGAAAGGGATATGCTCCTTAGCAGGTGTCATGAAGGCCTACCTCCCAGCACTGGCAAGAGAGAGCCAAGGAGCCAAGACCAGCCAGTCCTCACACCCTTTATTCCCCAGGGACAATGTGGGGTACAGTGCAGCAGGACAGAGTGGCGTAGAGCTGAGCACCATAGCCAAGGGAAAGAAATCCTTTCAACTGTCTCACTCAAAAGTAGGAACCGCTGGAAAGCCAATTTCAGTGGCTACCTGATACTCAGAAAGGAAAAAGCTGGCACAATGAGGCACGACCATGTAGCTTTCAGTAAAGGGGACTTCTAACAGTAAAATCTCTAGACCTGAACCTGTCAGAGGTACCTGCTATTGTAGCTTACATACTATTGTAGCTTCCTTATCTTCAACAGGACTTGCTCATGTTCAGCACATTAAAACAAGACCACCTGTTAATGAACAGAACTGATGGCTAGTATTTTATTTCAAATGGTTGTATTTAGTGATAAGACAGTTCTGGAGGTTGACAATCTAGGCTTAAACACCCTCCTGAGCTAACCACACTGCTCCCAGGGCAAAAAACTACGAAAGAAATACGAAACTTAAGCACAAAAATGTCATCTTTTGCAGAGGAATAAGATGGAGCAGAGGTTTTCTCAAATATTGTTTTTTAACCATTTTTGTGAACTTGATTCTGATCCCCAAATATCTGTCAGGTCTACATGACATTTCCACTGCTGATAAATTATGTTCAAATATATCAGGTAGAGGATGGCCTGCTTGTTTGAAGCACTAATTATCAATTTTAACGGCTCTTAAGAAAATTTGCAATCCTCGGTTTGTGGAAAATAGCACAGACAGAATTATATGGGCAAAATTTCTTCATTTTCTTAAAGCTTTTTCCACAGTTATTTACATTTTAAATTCATATGCTTTCAAAGCCAAGTGCATGCCACAGGAGTGAAGGATTTAAGAGTTGTGGGGTTTCTGCTGTTGTTGTTTTTAAGAGTTACGGATACTGGGATTGTTCAGTCTATAGGGAAGTCAGCGTAGTTTGAAAAGTGGATGGATAAACATCTTTATTGCCACAGCAAATGAAACCTGATACTGGTTTTTCTTACCCATACAGTAGATGCCATGTGAAGTTACATAGATGTAAATCCACTGGAAATAATAGTTACTCTGAATTACTGATGGTCAAATATAGCAGAACTTGGCCTGACATGAAGGCAGAAAAACAAATATGCAACTGCATATATGAAAGAAAATAGTAACATAATATATTCTTTACTTAAGAACTCTATGAAATATTTAAACACTGACATAAAATAGTTTTCGTATGAAAAATTCGCTGCTGAATTCCCAGGGCCAGCATTTTCAAACCAGGCATTTAAAGCTAAGATAAATACCTTATTAGGTGCCAAGTATTCATAGATCACAGACACATCAATAACCACTAAGTTGGGCAGGGCAGATGACAATCCAGCAGTGGATTTTAGGGATGCAACCCCTGTCGGTGTCAAATTAAGACTATGCTGCTGATCCACAATCACAAGAGACAACCAGAAAAACTGGTGGTCTCTGGAAATACTCAGGCTCATCAATGTAGAAACAGAATAGCAAAGTTTAGTTAGTAGTAGTACAGCAATCACATTTAAGCACTGTAAGAAGTAATGCTTTTTTGCTGTTTTAGGGTTGGTTTTTTTTTTTGGACGGCTTTATTTATACACAGGATGAGAAAACACCGCAGCAAGTTTTACCACAAATGTTTTTTTAAGTAGTCTCTGTCTACTACAGAAGTAATTTACCTTTCCATTATCAGTCTTTAATCTTTCGAGAGAATTTGAAAGAGCAAATAAGTTTCTAATCTCGGCCACTGTCTATGCGACGCATTCAAAAAGAAACCCTCAAAGCTCCTTAGATCAATTACATGCGGTGCAAGGCTGGATTTCCTGCTTGTTTGCTTTTGGCCTTGCTGCATATTGGTTCAGGACTCAGGGCCTAACTCAGCTGCAAAGATAATGCAAAACCAGAACGCTTCTTTTCCTCTGGCTGCTGAGGAAATCCCTGCTTTAGATTAGAAAATAACTAATGATTGTGTGTCCCTGTATACTTTGGAGTAGGGCCCCTTATTTTATCTACATGGCAGCTACCTGTCAACGTGTGGTGCTTGGAGTAGCGCACTGGGAGTTCATACACACCAAGACTATCTAAACAGACCATTAAGTGCTAGTAAAGTAACACATGTGAACGACAGGTCAATAAATTTTAAACAACTTACGTTCACTGCAAAGACCTAGCTGTTTTAGAACAAGCTGTGTTTACATAAAATCAATTTTTACAAGCATCTAAATAATTAGGGAATATACTCCATTAATAATTATATCGTAAGTTCAATATAATAGTTCCAAAGGAATTCAACAAATCCCTTGCTTGTTTACACAATTTTCTTTTTTTTTTTTTCCACAGGTCTGGCTTCTTCAGTAACACCTCCTCTTTACAAAAGATGCACAAATTTCAACTTGTGTCCAAATTAGAAGGAACCGTTACTTTTTATACTAATGTGCCCTGACGCCCGTCCCACTGCCTACGTATGTACCAAATGACTGAGAGGTCAGTAACACACACTTCTAAGCTACGTTGTTATTGTACTACTTTAACAATGTTTGTCTAAAATCCATCGATTTACCCAGAGCAGTCTATGTATGCATGGAAAATTGGAATTATCTGAATTTAATATTGGATCAAAAATTCAAAAGCTGTAGATGTAATGATGATTGAGATCTCAACTTCCTGGTCTTCACACAATGTCAGTCTATTAATTTAAAAGCTGTATATGTGTACTCAAATAAACATACACACATGCCGCATGCACTTGCACCCAACTGCAAGTAGACGGCAAATAAAAGAACCCAAATTTCACAATAAAGACTAAACTAAATGTTATCCATCGCTACAATTGCAAAGGCACCAGCAAACCGATTTACAGGGCTGAGTTTCCCCTTCATTTTTGTTGTTTTTCAGCTACAGGCAAAAGACTTTAGCATGTTGTGAGCGCTATATATTCACATTTGCCACAAGAACCCATGATGCCATCTGTTCCCTAGAGCGTTTACATAAAGTATGCCAATGCAAACCATCTGCAAACTGTTCTTGCATGTGAATTCTTGTGATAATGCAATGTGGTACATTTGCAATTTCAAGCAAAGACCACTTGAGCTTCTTTGTAATTGCCATACTTAACTCAGATGTTCTATAGAAACCTCTTCAGAGCAGGATTGTGGGGTATTTTGTCGGTGGTTTTGCTGAAGGCCTTGATGTTAACTCTTAACTGTTTTCTTCAGGTTTCATTACTGCAAGATAATAGTGTACCTTAAGGTAAGGGTGAGAGGAGGGAACACAGAAGCCGGACATCTTCCATCCCCTTGAGCTAAGAACTTTGAAAAAGACCCTCAGCCTTTTGGATACAAAAAAAGAGCAAGACCTTGGCTACTTAGATTAAGCATCGGATTGTATGAACTGTAGCAGACAACTGTAGGGTTGCAAAGCGCTCTAGTTCTTTCCATCCATTGCAGAACTACACTTCAGTTTCTCCTTTGGTCTTCATGACTAATGTTTTTGCTTCTTGTTGTTTTAAAAAGTTATGAAACAAAATGCTTAGGAACTACATGCCAATATGCACAGATATTCTGAGTGGCACGGAAAGTTTCAGAAATAGTAATGGTAGAAAAGGTACATACACGCACATACACACACCAACAGCAGAAATCCCTGCAGATCTTACAGCAGTTGGCCCCCTGGTTAACTCTTTGATAAACAGATAAATTACTAAGACTTCAGACCGTTTTCTAGGTTTCTCTAGTTGGTATCTAAATTTTCAATAACCACCTCTCTCCCTACCCAGTGAATTAAAATGCAGAATATCCTATCTTGGGTCGAACCAGCTACTGTGAGTAATCTGCATGGATGTGGGTTCTGCTTCCTTTGCCAAATTACTATAAAAGAAAGAGCGGCCGGTACCAGCACTTAATAATATTTCTTTACCTAGTACAATTTCATGCTTCTGTTGCTACCAAATATAATATAATTTCACTCTTCCCTGCTACTCAAACATGCCTTTAGGAAAAATCACTCAGGAAAACAAAGATCTGGTGGAGCGCTTGAGTGAGACCCTCAATTAGCCAACGTGACACATGCCAGCGCTCAGTACCCCCCACCAGGGCTGCCGGCTCTCTCCAGCTAGGAGCCCAGCTGACTCCAGCGCCTCAGCTGATGGTTGAAGAGTGTATTATAGACTGACTGTAGAAACGATTAGCAATTCTTAAAAGGTTCAATCAGCTTGGAATTTGGTTCAGTGTGCCTTCATGCTTTATGAAAACGACTGCCAGTCTGACAGCCTGTGAGCGTTACTACTGGGAAATTTCTCTTGCCAGCTACCCCTGTACACCAGCCTCCTAACTAAATCCTAGTAAGACTAGCTCTGAGATTTTAATTTCCATCACTCACTCACTCCAGACAATGTTAAACATTGTGAAGGGTGGCATGTGTGATACAATTAATTATGACTAAGAGTTTTCATTTAAGTACAGAGGCCTTATTTTCCATCATCTCCTTTTTAAGTAGAGAAGCATGCAAGCACTGACATATATGGTGCATCTCAGATACCTCCTGACATTTCTATAGCCAGCAAATGCTAATTTCTAGTGCTAACTCTGCCTTTCTTCAGCAAACATGCTTCCTAGCTCCCTCCTGAGCCTCTGGGACTGGTAGTCACCCCAGGTTGTGTTTCCAGAGTGGGTTATTATGTCGTGCTTTGTTGGGAGTTTTCAGTATGGTCAAAATTTATGCAAAAGAAAAAAAGAGATGATCAAAGTAGCAGGAATACCTGAGTTTCTCTCCCTGCAATAGCTCACTTTCACTAGCAAGCCCCAACAGCATCTGTCATTAACGCAATGGATTGCTTTGTTCAGACATCTGTGGGTCACATTATTTCACGACAAGGCTGCAGCAAGAGGGGAAAGTAAAACTGAGGCAGGTTATTAATCACTTACCGTTTCCTGTACAACATAGAGGAAATAATCAAGCAGTATAGTGGGTTATAAAGGGAGATTCCTGAGAAACAAAAATATGCAGTTCATTTAAGGCATTGCAGGAGGCCATGTGATGGAGGCAGATCCAGTTTGTGGAAATTTGGCTTTATTTTATTTATGAGATTAAGTAACTGACAACAGCTGCCACATCTAAATGAGGGTATGATGGCATTCACCCAGCATCTGAGAAGAGCAGTGCTTCAGATTTACAAGTCTTCTCCATTCATATCCAAAAAGCACATGATTTGATCCAGAGTGGGTGGAATGAGCCCAAAACTACAATCACTGATATTACACTACGAGGAGCAGAGATCTGGAGGGAATTTGCCACATATACATTAATGCCAGCCTTAACTGGAGTAACTTTGACTCATCAGTATGTGCAGCTGTGTCCTCGCCAGGGAGTTTTCTGGCTACATATGATTTTATACATGTCAGCTTTAAATCAGGGATCCAAATACAGACTGCAGCTCTCCAGAACACACTCTCAATTTGCCCCTTTTCCTTGGACCTATAAAACACTAAATGGGCAGAGACTCATCAGTGAGGAATCAAGTCCTGATCCTACCCGCACCCCATAATCCTGTCAAGCTCAGCGGTGCGGAACAGGAGTCAAAGAAAACAAAGCCACACCCAAAATCCGCCCCCCCCCCCCGCCTCATTATCAGTTTGCAGCAGACTGGATTTTTCTCCATTTTTTTTCCCTGCCATGCAAATTGAAAACTGTAGGCAGTTTCCTGCCAGCTAGCAGTGTGGAAAGTTAAAGGGTACACAGCATCAGTGACAAAGAATACTGAACCAAATGAGACCGTTTTCTGAATCGTCATTTCTGTGATGAATAAGGGAGATAAAACTCCCTTTGAAGAATTTTCTAAAGCTACACTGAAGCAGTCACCTAAAACACAACAGAGGTGGCTTACACAGAAGGAGGGATATGGGGGGCACCATTCTGCGGTTTTGTGTGTTTTTTAGCTACACTAAGAGAACAAGGCTTAGGACTGACAGCTTTGGTAATTTATATGAGGCATTTCTAATACTGACCTACTCTTCTGTTGGGTCTGCAGGACTACTAAGGCTTATCCTCGTTTTGGCTCCTCCCATGGGTTTCCAAGGGAAAAAGACAGTATTCAAAAACTGGGACGGAACCGGCCATGCTGGCAGATGAAGATGCTGCTATAGCAGCTTTGCACTTCAATACCAAGTGACTTAAAAAAAACAACAACTTAGCAAGTTTAAGAAGTAACAACCTACAGATAATGATCATTTTCACAGTAAAAAAAAGCCTAACATTTCACTAATATTATTGTTATCAGTATTGATGGACCAAACTTCCAGTAAATGCTAAAACCTCTAACAAGAAACAACTCAATGCACAAAAAAATCAGTTTTGGAGTTTGTGACTTTTTTTTTTTTGTTACGGGGCTTTGTATTGCAGTCTTTAGAAATAGCTCAGTCATCAAAGACTGTGACCCCCGTGAGGGCACTAATTGAGGAATGGATAGAGTTTCCCAGAGACTAACAGCCCAGGGTAGCGAGGCTGAGCTGCCCCGCTATGGCATTGCTGCGAGGAATACATATATGACAAGACCTTTGGTCCATAACTGTGATGGATACCAAGTTGCTACAGCAAATATTGCCCTGGATGACTGCCAGGGATAAATCTTTTGACAATTAGGAACTTGTTTCATTTTCCAGCATAAGTGAGGGTATGCCTTCACTAGCCTAATCTCAGTTTGAAAGATGTCAAGCATATTCTTCAATATAAAATTAAAAGTCAGACTATCTTCAAAAGAAGTGACTGGAACAGAAAAATCACACTTAAATCTATCCTTGGATACAAGATTAGGCAAAGACTGGCTGTGTTTTACTGATGTATACAGCTTTCAATATCCTCTTAAAAATCACAGTTCTAAAAAAAAAAAATAAAAATCAAATGACAGAATCTAGTAGAAATTGCGTTGCTTTGTAGTGATCAAATTCTGTCCTTAAATGTATACACAGGAGGCTCCATTTGACAGCAAGCCTCTGTAACCAGAAAGCCTTCATCTGAGTGCAGAATCTGACCCACAGATGCAGAAAAACATGTATGTTTGATGTAGCAGATTTCTTTCCTTTCAGAAGAGTAGCATCTGGCCCTGAAAGTATTTTAACACACTGAGACTGATGCATTTGACATATTGTAGTCTTGCTGAGTTCCTTCCTTTATTCAGAGATGATGAACTTGATAGCAGTCCACGTTACCAAGTGATTGATCAGTCACTTTGGTAAAGGTTATCTGTTAAAAATACATCTGATTAATTTGGTCCAACGACAGGAGCTATACATCCCTTACGGCTGACCCACAGGCCACCACTGTATAACAATGGACAGGTTTCATTTATAACGTAGTGAACACACCTGGAAATCTGCTTGTAATTAGGAAGTGATAATGAACCCATCTATCAAAAGGAGACTGGTTTGTCAGCAGTTCTGGACACAAACCCTGATATTTACTGTAAATCCCTCTTGCTTTCCCTGGGGGGTGTAGTTGTAAATATGAGTTTTCGACACCTCAAACAAGGGCCTTTCCAGGCTCCAGTTTTAAGGAAGATGTTTTTCTTTTTCGTGAATTCATGGCCTTGCTCTAACAGTGAATAAAAGTGGCAAGTGATGAGTTACAGACTGAGTCTTTTTCTTCCAACATTATTGTGTCTGTTTCAGCAGAGGAGAAAGATGCTTGGAGACTCTGATGATCTGAAAGATAAATGAGACCTATGCAAACAAAAAATGCTTGAATGAAGCAGAAGTAAGGGAGCCTGCAGATAACAGATGACGATTAGAGTTACGTACCTAGCATAAGTACCTGACAAAGGGTATAGGTCATTCAATACCTATAAAGATTATTGGGGTGATACTAAGGCTATTTCACAAATAATCTGATTAATGTGAGCTTCTGAAGAAGGCTCAAACTCAAAGAGGACTTTGAGATTATGAGCTTTGGGAACTGAAAAATAGAATTATCATCAAAGGAAATGGTCAGGAAGGATGAAAGGGAATGGAAGGAGTTTGGAAGAGACCTGACAACAGTTGCTAGTCGTCTTCTTTATCAGCATTCAGGTGGAGATACCTGCAGATACTATAACTCCAGTTCCAAAAAGTAACCATAACAGGAACAGAGCCATTACTCAAGGCACCTGAACACCTCCAGCACCCTGGGCAACTGGCACTGATGATCAAATATAAGTCATGTCCCTGAAGGAAAGCCATAGCAAAAGAGTTCAATACACTTCTGAATATTGATTCCTTCCAGAAACCAGAGCAATCCAGATAGGACCAAAAGAAAACTGGACATCTGTCTTTAGTGTAAAATCAGTTACAATCCAATTAAACATCTACCAGAAAGCCAACATAAACACTCACATGCAGCAACAAAAGAGAAAACAAAACACAAGATCAGTCCTCTAAAATCTAACAGCGTAAGATGAAGAGACCTGGCCTGTTTCACAGCCACAGACAGATGATTAAAGCATAAAGCACACATGTCAGAATAAAACTGTTAAATAAATCATTTTACAAGGAGGAATTTTAAAGTTTATTTCCACCGTCTTCTTGGCAACTAGCTAATTACCTGCTTATATCTTCTTAAGATGAGGAGGAAGCTGAAAAGAGGCCATTAATAAGTCAGATGTTCCCCAGCAGCCCCAAGCCTGTAAACACAGTGGACAGCAGTTTTTACTATGGGAGAGTATAGCCAAGCTCATAACAACATTACTCAAAAAGTCCAAACAGCCCTTCAGCCGCCAATCTTCTCAAGTGTTTGTGGGAAAAAGGTCCATTAAGGAAACTCCAGAATATACACACATGGAAGAAAGTGAAGAAATGAAGCACAACAGACAGCAAACATTAATCTCAGGCAGCCACAGCAAGGATGCTGCGGCTCTGGTGGAGACTCGTGCTTCAGAGCAGCAGGACAATCCAGGACAGTTTATGATTGTGGAGAGAAAGAAAGTGGTCCTCGTGGCCCTATGGATACCACTGACCATTCCCAGGGGCATTGTCAGGGCTTTGCCATGAGCACCGAATACCTGCAGGGTACAGCCAGGCTGCGGTGGTTGGAGTCAGAGCTGTGTAAGACCTTCCCAGGAACACTCCTATGGCTGAGCGTGACAACCTGGAGAAAGGCCAGCAGAGCAAGGAGAGGCCGCGACTGAGAACAGTCTTCAAACAATATGGTAAAATGTGAAGATTCATGTAGGTAAAAGATTTGAGAAGAAAAAAAAGAAACAGCCAGAAGAATCACCTGGTCAAAGCAACAAATCTGAAGTAAAAATTTAGCTTTCAGCCATAATATCTAATTCAAATTAAAATTAACATGAAGAAGCCAGAAAAAACAAACACAACCACACTCTCCCCTCCCAAATTGTATAAGGAATGAGCAACAAACTGTATTAATACCAAGAATGTAGACTATCTGTCACTCAATCATCCGTAAGCAAATGAACTGATTAAAAAAAAAATTGATGAATTTTTCTGCTGTTGATAAATGCTCAGGAGAGCATTTGGAGAAAAAGATGACCAGGGAAAAGACGGTGGCAGAACAGACACAAAGGAGCGTAGCTCTCTCCAGCCAATGGAGATGACAATCATCACCATGCCCTTTACCGCAACCCAGAAGAACTGCCCAGAACGGCTGAGGCTGGAAGGACAGCAAAGAGCCCTGACAGCCATCTTGTGGTAGGACTCATATGCCCACAGCCCTTGGGATAATCACCAGCAAGGTTTCAAAAGGGGAGGTATTTCAGGGAGACAACCATTCAGACCAGAAGCTCTCACACAGTTGCAGCCCCAACAGAACCAAGAAGAACTAGAGCATTACAAGACACAGCTTGTCCTCTGTAATTCCAGCTGTCACTGCAGAAATAGAGGGTTTTTTTCTGGCACTTGCCAAACGCAGCCAAGAGCTGCCGTGCAGGCAGCTGCACGGCTATACTGACGTAAGGCAGATAGACCCAACCACCAGTGCCAGTGGAGCTGCCACTGGAAGGCAGAGGTCCTGGAAAAAGAGAATAAGGTAACTGAAGGCAGTGCCACAGGCAAGACCAAGCAACAGAAAGGCTTGAACGTGTAAGGGACCACGGTGTGGAGAAGCACAGGAAGGGGAGGGGGCAGTGGAAAGCATGACAGAAGAGAAGATGGAAGAGAAAGATGACACGGGAAGAGGCTTAGCAGCATGTGTCACCAAGAAAGGTCCAGAACTCAACGACTGCCACAGCAAATGCTACCTGACCAGTGATGCCAACCCCCTCGCACATCATCTAGCAACCTGCAGAAGGCAGCCTTCATCTTAGCTTTTCAGTGCCAAGGAGATGAGTGCAAAACAGTTGTTTGGCAAGCACTGAGGCTTCAAATTCCACATGGTTGAACGTGTTTCTCCTAATAAAACATATTTATTAACACAGTGCTATTTTTAAATATGATTTTTAGCAACTGTGTCATCGAAGAGGTACGTTGTGGGGTGGAATGGTGGAGAGGCAGAGGGTGGGAATAGAGGCACTCTGAGTGTTGCTCACAGAGATGAAGCTATTGGGAAAGCAGCACTAGGAGAGCAGCAGATACAGAGCAGACACCAAAACTGTGGGTGATGATGTTAGCGAGGACGCTGGTTATGCAGGCACATGCAGCAGGATCACATGGTTCTATCAGATACCAAGAGGTCCCGCAACACAGCTGGCCTAAGCCTGAGTTAAGTGCCAGGTGAAGGCAAAACCCAACACTAAAATTACTGCAATGCTGGGCATGATCAGCGAGTTAATGTTTGTGAAATGCCACAGAAGCTCCAAATTTTTCAGACACCTAATGATATTGTGGCACAAAAAGAACGCTAAACAAAGACACACATTCACTTCAGCTCCATTAAAAACACAGAGAACAAAATCAGTTCCAGGCATGTGGGAAAGAACCAACAATTGCTAACAACAACAGTAATGCCAGCAGTAGTTTTCCAAGAGAAAGAAAAAAACACAATGGAATAAAAAAAGTCACGAGTCACAAAAGAAGGTGTTCTCAACAATCTGAGTACCATTTTAAAAGGGTTATTGAAAGAAATCAAAACTAATTTACTGAACTTAAAATTTACATCTGAAAGACAGGCACTGTTTCAAAGATATTCTTGTATAAACAGTCAGTAATAACAGCCTATATCATGAGTACATGGTAATTAAGAAATATAGACAGCAATAACTTAATAAGCACATCATATCTTCCCCTAAGGAAGGGCATTAGCACTGATAGATCCATCTGTGCTCTTCACAACTAGAGTCTTTTCCTGGTGGCACACTCCTCACATGCCTTCCCTCATACTATTTTGTGAGAAACATTGGCCAATGCAAGTAAACATCCTTACACTTTTATGTTCACTTACAAATACAAAAATATTAGTTCCTTGACATCTGATCTAGTAAAAAGAGATTTGTACCTAGTCATCCTACTTATTTCATCCTTGTCTGGCAAAGCTAGCTGGCAATCTCTTCTCTACTATCAAGTGATCTTACCGCCCTGTCAAACTGCTCACTCCCCAGTCTCCCCCACACTCAGGAAAAGCAGTAATAATCCATCATCATATACACAGAGTAGCTTCTTAATATTCCACATTTTCTTTTATTTTACCTTCTTGGCAACCACTTACTTTCCCTTCTTTAGAGAAACCTATGTCTCATTCTTCTTACAGAAATGGCATCCTAAACTTCAAATATAAATGCCTATACTGCCAACATTTTTCTGGCATCCCCTAAAGTGATCAGGCCTTTTCAGGGCAGAGCACTTCCCAAGGCAGCCTCTGGCACAGACTTGATGGATCAAGTATGCCCAATACTTGTTCCTGTCAAATGTATTATACAAATACTGCTCTGACAGTGTTTTTATGAGGAACAGATTTGGAAACAAACAAATCTTATCCTCAAGACCAGAGACAAGGATATTAAGGAAAGAACATTTTGGTGGATGTGAGTGTATGTTTTCCTACTTACTGCCCAGTAGGGAGGAGACGAATTGCTACTTACTTTCCTAGACTGCACTAAGATTTCTAATTCATACTGCCAGGCTTAGACAGTATTATCCCCTGCATCAATTAAGGTACCTTAGCAAGGGTATTTGCAAAAAATTTACAGTCATGGCTTTACCAAAGCATGAAAACATAAACGTGGCCTGATTTATAAGGAAGAAACAAATTATTAGAATATGAACACATCCTTTAGGGTCATTTGCGAAACAAGAGGATATGTGCTGTAAGCACTTTTGTTGGTTGGTGAAAAATTGTTAAGTCACAAGAGGAAAAAGAAAAAGCACTACTAGATTCCCCTCCCTCCTGGCCATCCTCCTTCCCTTTTTTATTTGACCTTTAACTGATAAACTTTGCTATTTTATTTTTTCTAAAATGAAATTCTGGACACTATTTGTATGAATCTATAGGGTTTGTATAAGGTCCCTTACAGCAGCTGCAACCTCAGCCTGGGCTCTCCCAGCTTGTCCTCTGAATTACTTCAAACCAGCTCCACCCACACTGTCTACAAAACCTCCCAAATAAGCCACAACTGCAACAAGGATTTTCATAAGAGCAGTCCTTTCTCTAGATATTTCTCTCTGCTGTGGTGTAGTCTTGCCCATGATCCTCACGGCTCATAGCCAGAATCAGGACAATATAACCTGCATAAATACACCTGGTCAGCCTGCTTTTTCCTATTGATAAAGAAAGAATAACTTCCATACTTTTCTAATGGGTTTCTCAAATTTTTCACCTGTTTCTACTTTTCCAAAGCTCTCAGACCAACCAGTCCCTGAGACTTTTACCCCTGGCCTTTATTCTCCATTACTGGAGACCCTAAGACGGCAATGCTGCCCTCTCCAATGGCAAAGCAAGGGGATCAAAATCTGACTATGAATTTCTAGTAGAGGATGCTGTTCAACATAGTGTATGTCCCCAGAAAGCAAAGACATAGGCAGTGTATTACAGACTATTTCCAGGGAATAGCACAGAAAGTGGTTTCAGAGGGAGGTAGGATGCTGCAGGAAAGCATTTCCACACACTATGAGAGAGATCCCATGCACTAGTTGAGCCTCTTCGAACTGGGGTGTTTCTTCAGAATGAAGAAACACAGAGAAGCAACAGTTTCTTCCTCATATTTCTGAAGCAGCTGAAGAGTGAGGTCTGACCACCAAAGTCTCCACTGGAATAAATTTCTGACAAGGGCTGAGGAAAAGGGCTGGATATAATGTAAATGGATGGAGTGACCATGATGATCATCCATAGCATTCATTTCTTTGATGTCAAGGTAAACCCCATCCCACAGGAGAAAGTAAGGAACTCTGCTATAGTTTCTCCCTAATCAAAGTCTCACAGAGTTCACACAGCACAGAAGGAGATTGTAAAACTGTTTCAAATCATTCACTGGTAATTCCCGTGCATAAAATAATTCTTAGTTCAAAGACAATCAAAAGAAATCTTTAGGATCATATCCTTTGCACAAAGAATTCACATATTTCTTGATTTTCCGCTTTCAGTTGTCCAAGTGAAGAACTGGATGCATAAGGGAATTTTTTCTGGTAGACACCAGTTTCCTGCAGCATGGTCTCCATCTCTGGAAGTAGGACCAAAGTGACATCCACTATGTGTTGCTCAGTCAACCTGACCAATCTTGGCACTCAAGACTGAACTCTATGAAAGTTCAAGGGTCTCTCTGTTGCATCTTTCACAGATCTTGGAGGCAATGACTGCCATGAGACAATGGGGAAAAGGTGAGATTTGAAGAATATAAACGAGAGCAGACAACTTCCAGCAATGGGATCAAAGCATAACGTGCTTTCAGCAGTGAGGCTGGACTACTGTTGGGAAGCACCTGGTTCTGTCCAGGTCTCTTCTCTCAAGGACAGCACCAATGCAAATAGTCTTTGGAAATGACAGTCAGCAGAGCGCGTCACAGTCTACTTGCAGGTCTTTGTCACTGACACACAGAAGCTATCGGTTTTCTCTCTTAATGTCTGTCTGAACCTCACTGGAGGCCTTATGAGAAGACTGTGACAGTCCTTCTGAGCTTCTGCTCTTGAAACTGAGAATACTCCTCTTTTGTATTCAACTTTGCTGCCCTGAAGTGCTGGCACTGTCTTGGACATCAGAGGTGATGTTGGCTTTGGTTCTGTTAACAACACTGATATCAAAGCCAACAGAGGTATTAGGTTGATCCTCTATGCCAACTTTTTTATGGTAAGGTTGTTTCAGGAATCAAGTGCCTATTTCTTCCCTTTGGGCACCGAAAGACATTATAAAATTATTCCCATTTTGGTACCATGAATTGAGAGTCTCAGAAAACTGCAGAGTATCTACTTGGTATATGGGATTTCCTGAGGCAGCAGAGACGTAAGTTCCTTTGGCCCTCTAGGGCAATTACCGCACAACAGGATGAACGAGTCTTAAAGACAAACTATTTTGTGTCCCCATTTCACAAGGGCACTTTGCCAGTCTGTCCAGCTGTTTGTTACTTCAATAGTTAATCGCATTCAAACAAGAAGAACAGGGGATTGTACATGAATCTACAGATTGTATAGTTCTTGAAGATTTCAAAGGAGTTTAGCCTGAGCTAAAAGTTGGAAAGCAAGTTGGAAACCAGTTAGATATCTTACTGCGAGGGTCAGTAAGAGGAAACCAAAGTTTCAGCCTACCTCCTACCTTAAATAAGCAAGATACATGTGTAGCCCTGTCAGAATCAACTAGTCAAGAACAAATCTCAAGCACATTTAAAACTGAATCTACAACTGACACTGACTTGAAAGAGAAGTGTATTTTTGGTGACCGTATCTAAAGCTCATTTCTCATTTATGGAAAAGGGAAAGAAAGACCAATTCTGATACAAGCTTGCAGGTCGTGTTAGTACTTGAGCCTTCTAGATGTAGAAAACGGTTAGCTAAGAAAGAAAAACATGCTGGGGATTTGATCTATATTCCAAAGGTCTTTGCAGTCATATAAAATGACCCAGACTTATTACAGCTTCAAAAGACACACGTAGTTAATACTGATTTTATCGAGTATCATAATACTACACAGGCTAGCATTGCTTTTGAAGGTATTTGCATAATGAATAACATGTCAAGCTGTGTAAACCTTTACATTTTTGGTTTCTCCTCTAGATAGCTTTCAAACAAGGTCAAAAGCAAAGCTATCTGTTTGTTTTGTTTTCTTTTTTTTACTCTTACACACTTTTAAGCAGAAGTAAGATTTGTTATTCTTCAAGCATTCATGGCCCCTCCTTCATTTTAAGCAAGGAGAAACGGTCCTGACATATTACATGTGACATAATGGATTTTTGGGAGAATCTTTTGCTGATTAACCATGCAGTGAAATTAAATGCTTAATAGAAAACACTTGGCACAAGCTCCCTGATCAAAATGTCACTTTGAAAATGGCACAAAGTCATTTGTCACTGTAGAGTTTACAATACTGGCATGCCATACCAACCCATTGCAACTGCAACTAGGCAGGCAAGGGTGATGAGGAAATTACAGGTATTACCTTTCTGGCTACTCACTGATAATTACCAACTCCCATAGGTTGCAATGATCTAGGAAATACCATGTCAAAGGCAATCCTTGTGCAAGTACTGACTCTGACAGTGTTTTACTATCTTTGGCCAAGGTTAAATTGGGGTCACCGTACATGTAAATGTATGGAATCACGTATATGATGCCAAACAAGCTTTGTTCTGTGTTTGACCTTTACAGAGTATGTTTTTCTTTTAATCTCTAAAAATTATTTGTAAAAACTGGCATCCCAAGTGTGAATACAGTTGAGAGGTTATAAAAAGAAGTAGGTATTTTCACTTGTTCTGCTGCTATAAAGATGCCTGGGCCCCGATATTTTCGACAGAACAAGCTTCAACCAAGAAATGACATGAACATAAGTTCGCACAGTGCCCCTTCTGATTGCAGGCAAAATGAAGATTCCTCAGACAGGCGACTCAATGCCCTCGTAAAGGGTAAAAGTCAAATTCTGCCCTTTTGAAGAAAAATGTTGGTAGCTGTTTGCCTTCTTTGAAAATTGCCATACACTCTCCACAGATATGGCTGAGAACAAATATGGTTAGTGTTTTACCCCTACACATCTTTGCTTATTATTTTTGTGTCATTCAGATGGCCTCAGTGTCGTTGTGTATTTAAGAAGCTATTTATTACCCATAGGATATACAAATACCAGGAACGTATGAAACATTTGGGCAGAAATGCCACCGTCTAAATTTTTACCCAGTATTTATGGCATATGCAATAGAAATCAATATATCATCACATCCCATATTCTCATCACATACACAGTAAACGCAGCCCCCACAAAAAAACACAGCACAGCAAGCGCAGTGGTACCTGGCACATTGCATCCCGTTCGCTCTGCAGGACTTCACACCTCCTTCCTTTCTGCGTCTGCTCTCTGTAGCCCATCTCTAGGTGTCCACCCTATGTCTGAAAGAAGTAGCTCCAGTTCCCTCTAAAAAGTTTGGTCAAGGCAAAGGGAACGGAAACTCTTCTTAGCCCATGGTGGTGAAGCCAAATGCCCTGCAGTATTTTCTGCACCAGAAGTGGAATTTACTGCATAGCCTGAACATTACAGCACAGTACAACACATAAGGATCCTTGATGGTTTCTTTAGCAAAAACAAAGATGATATTTCTATGTGCATGAGTGGCCTGGTTTTCCATAACCAGTATTATTGAGCATACTTCTTAGATTTTAAAGTGAAATTTTTATACCTAGAAACTAAGAACCTCTGGTGCTAGGACATCTGTCAAAATGCTTCTTTAATTTTCCATGTGTCCCTGCATTTGCAGTTTGAGTCAGACCATTTGGACAGTACTTTATGGTGCTTTCTCCTACCAACAGCCCCGGGAATGCTGCGATACATGGTGGGGCTCTTGGTGAGACATGCTAACACCAGGTCCACCAGTGATTAATAAGGCCTGAATGGTGGTCTTCTCTCTCCCTGAACAGCCTGTGGTACAGAGGAGGAAAAACCAAATACCTCCATCGTGCCAACATTAACCTTTACATAATGAGTACCATAATTCAGGCCATTCAGTTTAGTTCCATTCAGAAAAATCACACGGAGACATGAAGAGGAGGACACTAATGAGCATGCCTGGATATGCCCACACGTCACTGGAGAACACAGGCATGCTGCGGTGGACCAGTCACATCTTCATGAACGGTGCTTGTGCCACATAAATGGTTAAGAGCATCGTTCACCAGTTCACCAGTTCAAAGCCATGAAGGGGCACAATCTCTTAGCAGAAATGTGGTAGCAGCAGGAAATGTCCACCACTGGACCAAACACACACACACAACACACAGACACCCTCACCTATGCTGCTTTGTTATGGGCAACAAGCAGAGGGCATCTATCCCCCCAGCATCTGTGCCTCCTCCTCCCAAAAGGCTAAAACTACTTGTGGCAGAAAGACTAGCAAATTCCTCAAAAATAGCACATGCCAATGACTTGGTTCCTTTCTCTGAACTTAAGATAACCTACATCTTTGTGCATGCCATAACCCAATGAATCTGCAACGGACTCACGAATTTGCAGGACAATAGAGGACATGCCAGATTATAGACCCCAGTCAGCATCTTTGCAAGAAAATAGTGTTATTAAAGCCTGTTCACAAAACACAAGGGACAACACATTATGTCCCTGCAACCGATTTTGGGAGGCTGCTCTGGAACTTCCCTCCCCTGCTGGCCAGGAAAGCCTCCCTTTCCTCTACAAACTGCATTCATTTTGTGACCTGTCCATTCCCAGTTGCTCTTGTGCAAACACTGTTCTCTAGATCTAACTAATTCCTTTCACCTCCAGCAGCCTTCCCCTCTGGTGTACTTAGCGCACACCGTACCACTGCTCAGCCTGCGCTTTGCTAGATTAAACACGCCAGGCTCTTTCGGTCTCCCATCCCCATGTCTGCTTCTAGCTGACTCTCACCCTCCTGGTGCACAACACACTGCCAGCCCTGTACCACCTAAAATGTCGATTGTTCCCGTTTTAATGTGTGGAAAGTGCTGAGCACTGTAAGTTCTCATTTTGGTTTAAAAAAAAAAAATAAATCACTACCTCTAGATAGTGCATTTACAAAAACGTCTGCTACCAAGTTACACATATAAAATAACCTAACCCAGTGAAAATACAGAATATATATTAAAAAAATTTGCTTCTATGGACCATTTGCTTCTATGGTGAAACATAAAGCATTGTGCTATTCTGGAATAGGAGCTAATATTCACCACAAGCTTTTTGATTAAGGTTTCTGATTAAGACAGTGTGTTTTACTGTGTAATACAGAAAAATCAAATGTTCGTATTATGTTGCCTCTGTACATCAAAGCTTGCCTCACACATCCTGTGCAATTCATTGATTTTATTTTTGTGTATCTAGAATAGTTCATGTCACTGCTTGGATGTACAAAACTAAAAAAAAAAACAAATCAGAAGGTGTAACTTACAACTCCACTTTCTCTGCCGTTGCCTTGAAATGCATATTAAGTTTAATGTGGAAGAGATGATCGTACAGAATATAACTCCCTTTTTCTGTCAGTGTAAGCATTATATTGGTCTGTTAAAGAGACAGCATAGAAAGTCCTTAGCTGCAGCACAGCAGTGAAATACACAGGATAACATCATATGCGATACAGAAATCTCTAAAGAAAGACTTCCTGCATTCCTTTTTGAGTTCATTTAAGCTTATTTCCTTCAAAGATTTTACTTCTTTCAGGAGAAGGTCAAGGCAACTCTCCTATACTTCTCCCTGAGCAGAAAAGGAGATGAAACACCTACAAAGCACCTGTATTGCCTAGACGAGCTCGAAAATTGGCTCTGTGGCCCAGAGCTGTTGCTCTTATCTTTGCCATCCCTGGCAGAGGACAGCATACCATTTCTTACACGACTTCAGAGTAGTACCTGGCTTACACATACTGCTGGTGTTTCTTTGTCCTGTCCTGCCCTTCTCATCTCCTGTTTGTCTGGCAATCCTGTCCGAAAGGAGAAAGTCCTGCTGTGAGTGATCCAAGCCACCTGAACCAGAGCTGGTGCCACTACCATGTTTCCAGCTTCCTTCACCAAGGGACCTGAGGTCCTTCTGAGGGACCATCCATTGCCCATGCCCATCAGTGGCATGCATCAGATTAATACCCTCTCTGAGCATGCATCTACCCAAATGGTACCTCAGCACAACTACATGAACCATTTACCTGGGAGGAAAGGGTACCCCCATCACCTGCTCTTTGGCACCTACGTGTGTACCTGGTGGTAGTGGTGAGGCCAATTACTCCTCCATTGTAATGACTGCAAAAGGTGCTGTGAGGTAAGGCCAGTCCCCATGGCTCAAGTGACGCACAGCAACCCGGGGGGACCTCGCAAGAGCGTGTCAGTGCGTTGAAGTCCAGGAGCTGTAAATGATTTCTGCCCATGAACGAGCACACAAACCTCCCGCCAGGACCCACGGGGAGCCTGAAGAACTCATCTGAGGGCAAACCTCGATCCTGCCCATGCAGCTCAAAAGAAAAGATAATAAAAGTCCCCTCTGCGTTCAGACACGTGACATGCAGCTAATGTTGCATGATGTACAATTCGCCCTATTTCCTTGGCCTTGTTGCTAGAAAAGCAACAAAATTAATATTTAGCTTTATGTAGTGTTTTTTGTCCTATTTTTAAATCTGAAATAAACCTTGTTTGGAAAAAGCATTTTGGGAACCTCAGTGACACAGCCTCTTCACTGGCAGAGCCCCAATAAAAAGCAGCACTTGGTCAGAGATGTGCCCTGGGCTCCTCTCCTGGCAGGCAGTCTCACTAAGGTTTTGTCCCCAGTACACATAAACTTTCTTGAGACCCCAAAAGCAACGCTAATACAGGGGAAAAATGATTAACCAAGGTTCTAATTTTTCTATTTCAACTACTAGCTGCAGCACACCAGGTAAAACGTGCATATGCAACCCCTGAAGGGAAAAGCAGAACACTGCCCAGCCTGCCTGAACTGCTGCGCAGCCGCTCGCCGCAGCATCACTCCCCGCTCCTCCGCTCCGCGTTCACCAGGAAATACCTACCGTAAACTCCTGACAGCAACTGGCACACGGCACGACCGCGTGGGCTCACCATAGCTAACCCTAGGCGCAGAAATGAGAAAGAGAAAATAACGCGAGAATTTGTTACTGTCGCTCCTCAATAGCTGATAGACTTTTTAAACCTGCATTTTCCAAACTGAGCTTTAATAATACCACTGTTAGTTACTACAGTAGATATTTTCATGGCATATCATCTCCTCTTTAAAAAAAAAAGCAAACAAACAAACAAAAAACCTGTTCAAGGAGTTCATCCTGAAAAAATAAACTCCTGTAATTCACACAGAGCAGATTCCACTGTGAAAACATTCCTGTTCTTTTCAGGAATGTGAAACTGTTTAACTCCATCTACACACAGGGCTCCATGGCATGGAAGAGACCCAGCCAGGTTTTGCCTTTGTAAACCATGGTGTAACCCCCACCAGCCTCAAATAAGGCCACACAGAAGAGGGAAGTAGTAAAAAGTGACAAAGCTCTTATTTGCACTGTGAACCTGCAAGGGGTTTTTAACTATGCATGTGACATTACCCTGGTCTTACTGCCTCATCTGAACATAGTGGGAAATGCATTGGTCTGAGAGGAAACCTCTGCAAACGCAAAGGTGAATGCGTAGCAAACACTGAGTCGGAGGATTTGGAAATTGCTGTGTGTAACTTATAGAATCTTGTTGATAATGTGAAGTTGTCGCTTAAATAATTACAAGTATCAGCAAATGCCTCTACTAGTAGCAGAAAGCAGGGAGGGGTCTGACTGGCAAGCTGAGCTCAGGTCAGCAGCGTGGCCGTGCGTTTCCCTGCCAGTCTGTCCCTCCATGGCTGACGGGTGCTAGAGCAGGAGCGCTACTGGGACATAGTACTGGGACAGGTGTTATCCTTTCCCACAGAAATCAGAGAGGGAAGGTGGTTCTGGGCGGCATGTGGCCGGTGCTGGGGGAGAGGGGAGGCCAGGGCGGGCTCCAGCAGCAGCCCATGTACCAGTTGCGGCCAGAGAAGACAAACCACGAGGTGTCCGAGGGGCACTGCACTCCAGATGTTTTACAAATAACCTTAGATAATGTCTTCAGCAGTACTCTGGGAGATGTTAGCAACTGAGTTATAGATGCACAAGGAAAGGGGCACAACTGAAAAACCCAAGCATGTGCATACAGATGCCAAGACAGGACGGTCCCCAGGCTGTGCTCAGACCTGACCGGTGCCAGGAGTCACTCTCCCGAGAGCACACGGGTGATGGGGCAGGAGCCCCGCTGCACCCGATCCCCCACAGCAATCGCAGTGCTCAGCACCCCTAACGCAGGCAGCACCGTGCCCGCTGAACAACCCTGCACACACTCGGTGACACTACTCCAGCTTGCAAAGAAAGGTGGCTTCTACATGTCGAGAGGAACAAAACCAACCTGAAAATAAGAAAATAATCTTCATATTTATATACTTTGTGCGCATACAGATAGGTGTGCACATGTATATACACATGGTTTTAAAGAGCATATAACTCACACATATCATTGCACATATACACTTAAACCGTGCAAGTGTGTTAAGAAAAACTGAGCACTTGGCTGGAATATCATCACAGGTAGTCAAATGCATGTTTTGTAACAGAAAGTTTCTGTAAAACACCATGGAAATCTGTGGATAAATCTTTCTCAGTTTCAGAAAGTCTGGCTGTACACACCACTGTTTCACAAGGATCTGTCATTTCTTAAAGAAATCTATAAGAAATGATCCTATATTTAATGCAAACAATAAGACACTACATTTATTTTCATTCTTTTATACTGATTCCACATGGTATAGAAGTCTTTCTGTTATGGGGAACTCTAAATCTAAGTACTATGTCCACGTTCAGATACAGGAGGATGTTCCTCATGCTTTGACAAATCTTGAGGCCCTAAAATTTCTCTTGCACCAGGAAAGAAAATTTTCTTTCTTTATATTGTATATTTCTTTATAATGTGTATTTTTTCATTATGCTCATTCAAAAGAATAAATGTAGAATGCATTCAACAAATCATGCTAACAGGAAAATCTCGTTACAAAGATGTAAAGACATGGTATTTTTATACATAGATAGATATGCGCATGTACATATATGTATCTAGATATATATATATATGCTTAGGTGGTCACCAATCTTCACTAAGCAGGGATTTAACACATTTTTCCTACGGCACGATCTCATTATGTTTTTGAAATCATAAATACATGCAGAGGCAGTTACAGATCGTTTGATTTATTCTGCATGCATTTACCAAGATCTGCAAGATACACAAAATTAAGCACTAAGAGAGTGGTTATCTGTCCTAACCTGAGCATTTAGAAGTTAGATGTCTAGTTCTGAGTTAGTCCGTCAAAGCTCTTTTTACATCAAGTAAGTAAGTAAGGTAAGTAGGTAAGTAGGTAGTAAGGGTGCCTCGGTATCATCCTGCCTGGACAGGCACCTAAGGTGGGTCAGGTCAAGCACCCTGGAAGTGCTTGTTCAATGCCTGTGAAGGGGCTTGCAGTAACAAGTCAGTGTATAGCTTTTAGTGATGTCTAAAACTCTTGTGAGGTAAATCCAGATGCCCACACATGCCTTTGCAGAGGTGCGAGAAAAGCTGTTTTCAACCCACCAAGACAACCTGCACGCCATGCCTGAGCTCCACTCCTACCTTCCTGCAGTGCAATGCCCACAGCTCCCATGGCATCGCTTGGCCCATCTCCTACACCTGAAATGCTATGGCCAAGGCCTGAACATACATTAGATGTGCACCATTAGCAATGATGTTTCCTGCATTTGCAGCACGTAAACTTGTTCCTTTAACAGCTCTTACCATTCTCCATCATTTGGCTGGCACTCAGTGATGTAACCCACTGTGAATGAAAGAAATCCCTTTTTCTCTGGCCTCAACAATGTGCTCATTTGTGAGCAAAGCCACTGCTTTCCCCCGCGGAGCTGGTTAGTACTGATATTTTATTTAAAATTCTTGTGGAAGCTTATGGGCTGAAGTAACCTTGATGTGAAAACCAGATGTCCAAGGCAGAGGAAAGATTCAAAGGACTTTCATGAACGGGGAGAGTCATAATTCAGCTTCAGAGCCTGAGCTATTCCTCTCCACAATGGGTGCTGGCAACGGGCAGGGTGCCACAGGGTTGCGTATGGGGGTACGTGATAAAGCACGTCTGTGCTCTTGCCAGTAACAAGTCGGGGCATGGCCAGCATGGCAGCAGCTCTGGGCACTTGTGTCCAGCTGACGTAGTCTTGGTCACCGTGTTGTGGATGTCACCGTGCGGTAACAGCAGCTGTAACAGACCGCCAGGCTGGCGAGCGGGGTGCCTCATCGCCTTGTTGGGGTCTGAGTGGCAACAAAACTATGCATGAGCTGTCAGCAGGATGCTCCTCCAATACGCTTAGTCTTATGAGCTGTTAGATACCTCTACTCAAGCACACCCAGGCCACTAAAATAGAGCCCCACACATTATCATACTGCTCTGGTACTAAGAAGACCTTAAGCTCTGAGTCAATGATGAGTCACCATGCTCTCCAACTACTTTTCTTGTTCAAAACATACACCTTACAATCTGTAAGTTTAAGGCAGCAAAGGAAACTTTGACAGCAGGCTTCAGTAAAAAGTAGCATCACTTCTATCTTTGTTACCACCAAAACCGTAATAATAATTAAAAGCCCAAAAGACTCCCAAGAGGGAACCAGGTCCTTCAAACTCTCCTGCACCGAAGCAGGAGAGCAGCTCACTGCAGCTATTGATACAATTTGTGCTTCCATTAGAAGCACGACTGCAGCTGGTTTAGGATTTTCTGAGTGTGCTGGTGTGACTGATCTACTCATAAACTGACTGATATGTAAGAATAAGAAACTTGAAATGGCTCTGTTATAAAGCAGTATCCAATTACATGTCAAAGCCAGCCTGAATGTTTTTTGGATACATAAAAATTTTGAGTATGTGTTTTTGCAACTGTAGGCATTTCAGTTTTTGCCAGAATAATTCTGACTTGTTTTAAAAGTCTCCCTGCATGTCTGCCAAAGGATGTGCTCACTGACAGGAGAAGTTAGTAATAGATGGCAAAATAGCACCAAACTCCTTCCCACTCAAAATGCTGGTAAGATCTTGTTTAAATGGGGAGATGATTTGTCTGCAAGTGCTGTAACAGAACTACCGTACTTTGATCATGATTATTTTAATATTTTAAGCTGTAAATATATCAAGAGGAGTTCTTCATTCATTTTTACCATGGGTATAATGAATGCAAGTATGTCTTTTTAATAGTTTCTGCCTTTCAGCTTTACCCAAGCACCATTAAGAAAATGGATGCACAGTTATTCCAGGATAGCATCCCCAAAATGTATTATTTGTTCCCTCTCTCCAATACATAAGAAAATGTGGTTTTACAAATTATTATAAGCAAACTGCTGGAAGCTAGTCTTTGATAACCTGCTGTCCTGTTTTGATGGTAGGAAAAATTGTTGTGATCCCTGTGAAAATACTTAGATACACAGTCATCTATGTTCCTTCAACAGTTTCCTTTGAATATGCATTTTAAAACAGCATCTCTGTTCTTTGTATTTTATTTTTTCATATTTTTAGCTTTGTTTCCTTATTTTTGGAGACACGCTTTAATCAGATAAAATTTCAAGTATTCTGTCCATGTTATGACTTCTATTAATTTCCCCTCTTGACTAATAAAATCTTCTTCCTTTTTGAGGTCAAAGAGTTGAGGCTAAACCCCAGGAAGTCAAGGTTTAAGTCAGGACACTGCTGGCTGTGACTGTCCAAAAGTGAACACTGCTGGTGACACCACGGCAAGCTGAACACCCACTGACAGTAATACTCCCAGTGGTATCGCCCCTCATAACATCCATCAATCTTCTTGACATTTAGTAGGGGATGACACTACTAAACGTGGATGTAAACAGAGGTAAGGTTCATGCAAAGTTGTAATTTATATTTTTGCCTTCATATGAGATAAAAATGAAGAGCTGAAAAATGTATCTTAGAGGTATATGCAGCAATAAGGACCAGAAAAGATGCACTTCAGCATAAGCCCACGCAAACCACAACCTAGTGACATTGCTTTCCACCTTTAAAACCACCCTATAACCCCCACCCCAAAATTATCTTCAAATGCATGGATAATTTTAAATTCAATGACACTAAATACTGCTTTAACTGCCGTAACAAAACCAGAAACACACACACACACACACACACACAGACTCCCGATGGCAGGGAAGCACTCTGTATTTCCCTGTAAGGAAGGCCCTTCTTTAATAAGAGCTTCATCCGATCACTGTCATTGTTCTAGGTAACAGATTACCTACACATACATTTTCAAGTGTAATGACACTCTTGCTTATTAAAGACCTCTCAGCTGAAGGGGCAGAATATTATGAACTGGCCAATCCATTCATTTCCTTGAATATGTTATTCAGTATTTTATGCTAAACCAGCAATACACCATCCATTTTAGTACAATGATCCTTATGTTCAATAAAACTGAAGTGCTGGATCATAAATCATTATAGTCATTTATTTTACATTAGACACATTAGCCACTATATTCCATAATCTATTACAATAAGGTAGATTTAAATGTACCCCAAGGAACTGCAATAATAACTTGAGAACCAAATATAGCAATTATGGATAAAATATGCTTAACCTAAAACTGCACTAGCTGCATAGACTGCTGTGAACTTTAAATAAAATTTAGGGAGGATGATAACTGTCCTGGAATAAACAAGCAACAGAGGAAAATCAGAACCTCCTCTCTATACTTCAGAGAGTTAATAACCTCTAGCTATGGGGGAGGGGACGTTATGCTTACAAACCAGTGTCTATTAAAATATTATTATTCCGTTATTAGTGGATACATTAACTTCCCATCATGGGAAAGTTCCCTTTATTTTCCTGGTGTTTACATCCTATTTATGTTTTTAAACAGCTTTCTCCCTTGCTAGATGTCTGGTTTAACCTGTTTGGATCCATTGAATGCTCTACAGAATCGCTCCAACCATTTTAAACACTTTTGGCAAATTTTCTGTAGTGTGTCCAGACCTTTATGGTGCTATTTCAGCTTCAGGCTCACCAATGATGAAGGTGGAAGCCTGTTTGTCTCCTCCAGACGCAATGTCTCCACATGGTCTTCAAGGCCATTGGCAGCTTTTTGGCCCCAGACCAACAAGCACTCTCAAATGTTTGTGAATGTAGTTTAGCATTTTTTAGAATTAGTGCTCTGACAAGCATTAAAAATGACTGCATGCTAAAGCGTATTAAAAGCAGTATTATTTTACAGGGATGACCTGGCACTTCAGACCGCTGGGACTCCTGAAGATGCCTGCCACCAGCCCGGTGCAGAAGAGGAAGGGCACAGAGGGCCATCAGGCATTACCTGCATGAAGAACTGATGTACATAATGCTCAAAGTTCACACATGCTGCTTTGTATTTACAAAACTGTGTTGCTTCCTGCATAAATTTATTATCCCTGAGATATTTTCCTGGGTTTATTGCTTGTTTTTTTTTTTTTCTTCCCAGGAACAGAAATTACACTTAAGAACTAAATGCTCACTGCCACCAGAGTAGCTGGTCTTACCTATTAATTCTCTATTACCCCCAATTTCTCTGTAATGTTTCCAAAATAATTACGATCAACTTAGATTTCTTAATTTCCTAAGGGGCGTATTAGCTGGTTTTGCAGATATGTACACTGGGTGTTCTCTTTTCCAATTACTCTGTTATAGGAGTTTTATCTAGAGGTCTGTTTACATCACTTTTTTTACTTAGTACCTCTCTTTTCCCCTATGGAGGCCAAATATTAAGGCTGGACATTGAATGTAGCTCCTTGAGCAGTTTCTACATGTAATCCCACAGGTCCAGACAGAGGCTGACAGGCAAACCAACACTGCCCAAGGCACACTGCTGCTGCCTGCCCTGCACCTACACAGACTTCAGTCTCCAGCTGCTCTCCTAGCACCTTTCACGAGACTATATAAGCGAGAGACGATGTCCAGATTATTCACGACAAATTCAAAACAAAATTTTGCTTTGGCTTAAACCCATGAAATATATTCAGGCAAATAAGGGCATCTGAACCAAAGTGAGGCAGCAGCTTGCTTTTCCAATGATGTGTCCAGATTTTAGTTTATATCAAAAGAGCAGCGGTGAAGGGCATGCTGAATGCAAGAAACCTCAGCTCTGGTTTAAATGTTCTTACTAATTCCTACCGGACGAGAGATGCTCCACATGACCTGTTTGTTTTTATTCCGGAGTCTCTGACCGAGGAGAGTGACTGTGGTGCCACCAAGAAGGGAACAATGCACCCAGTTCTGTGTGTTTTGGAAGAGAAAATAAATATTTTGTACAACATCCATTGTTGAACAAATAACTTTCTTTTTGATAAACAAGCACTGAAAATCTGTATATATCATGAGAAGAATTCAAAACCCTGCGATAACCTTACTCCATGGGCATCCGGCAGAGCTTTGTAACAAGCAGCTGAGAAAGGCAGACACTCTCCCAGTGTGCCTTGGCCTTTCATTGCTCCCTAGGACTCCCTCACGTTCACCCACACGTGCGATATAGGAACAGAAAGGAGAAACGAGAGGTGTGTATCTAACCAAGTCATTGTAAATTTTTGTCTGAAGCAGGACAGAGCCTCAGAGACAAGCTGCAGATGCACCTGAATTCCGCTCACTTCACAACCTGGGCTGTGCTCTGCCCCTCTGCCAGCACTAGAGCCAGCAAGTCACAGCACCGAGTAACCTCAATCTGACATCTCCAAGGGGGAATCTTTTCTCCAAAGTACGGTATCAAAATGCAAAGCAGTGCACAGCAAGGACCTCCGATCGCTCAGGAGTTATGGCAGCCACCGCAGAATCCTGCCAAGAAAAACCTTACTCTGTTACTGGGTATGTTCACAGAGTGCAACCTGATCAAGCGGTGCTCTCCCTCCTTCTCAGTCCTCTCCAGGACAGCAAATGGAAGAGGGAGATGAAAGCAACAGCAACAAAACCAGGTCATTACATGCTTTGACCAAAGGCAGACCACGTGCGTGCTCTACTCAGGGGCGTGGGCTGCCCACGCTGATAGAGAACGGGACAGCTCAGCTACCTGGTGGCCACCATGGTGTGCTAGATGAGAGCCTGCCACCCGGTAAGGGCCAGCCTCATGCCCCACCAGCCATACCTCATGCCACGCAGGCACCATCCCAGCTGCTGCCGTTGCAACTCCAGTGTATCACTGACTGCAAACCAGGGAGGAGCCGGCCGGGGGCGAGGCGTGCAAAGGCAGCCATGCTGTCCCTGAGGCAGCATGGCGCGGGTGGTAGCAGGAAAAAGTTCCGAGTTTCAACTGTGTAAAAACGTATTGAACTATGTAGTGAGAGCAAGCGCTCACTAATGGCGAGCACCAACCCTGTTCATGTGTAAGATGTCGCGTATTTTAAAACTGAGACAGAAGCTCTTAAGTTCTCTCCAAAGACAGGCCTGGAAGCTGTGACGCCTGAACAGCCCTGCCTACTCCCAAGACACCCAAGCTCTGCCCCTTCCCTGCAGACGGAGGTTTCTCCGCTAGAGTGAATTATCCACAGAGAACAGGCCGGCCTTCCCTTCCCTGGCAGGCCCCCGCAGGGACGCTGGCCTTCGGGCCAGCCTGTGCAGGAGGGTGGGGTGAGGCGGCGAGCGAGGAGGCTCTCCCGGAGGCTGCCCGCCGCCAGCGCTCGGGCACTGAGGCCCTCCTCGCCGCCTCCCCAGTGAAGCGGCCGGCCGGTTGAATTCCAACAGCCACTTCCTGCCAGCCCGGCTGGCAAACAAACCTGTGGAAAAGTAAATACGTTTATCATACAGATTTCCTCTGGCCCTTTTCAAATAAGGAAGGGCTCGATTACTTTCCTCAGTCAGACCTATACCACACTGAAGCCATGACGATAAATACACGCTCCCATGCTCATTCGAGTGACTACAGCCACCGGCGATACAGGCTTTCATGGTTTCAGGGTAAAATGCAAAAGGAAGAGGCCCTCTGTGAAGGAGTTTTCCCACCCAGGAGCAAACATTAGGTATAATGTGGACTGGCCTGCATGAGCCGAAATGCCGGGGCAGCACAGTGAGACGAACGTGCCCCTCAAGCAGTCTTGCTGAAGCCAGCTTCCTATTGCCGTGTCTCCCCTTGCCGAATTTGAAGGTTCTCTTGAAAGAATTGCAGTGATATTTAGCCCTGTTAGCAGCAGGAAATAACCAGCGGCTTGAAATCACCTAAGCCATGAATTTGGCCTTAAATTTTCCAATCTGACGCTAACACGGCATCAGTACCTTTAAAATCTCTATTAAGAAGGGGTAAAACAGTTGGAGAAGTCAGGGTCATCTCTGGGAATTTATACGAGAAATGTTTGCTGTACTGCAGATCAAAATAGCATTTTGACTCATTGATCCCCTGAATGCCATAAAATCTGAAGCGAGATCCTTGTGCTTAGCGGTGGGAAAAATGAGTTTCTTTGGCCGCCTATCGTAACATGAAGAATGAATAATATAAAGAAAAACAAAGGAAAAGAAAGGAGATATAAAGCTCAAGATGAGGGTAAAGACAAGCAAGCAATTAAAAAAGATAAATGGACTTCAATTTACAAAAAAAAACCCTAAACCTCCACCTCAGTAGCATGTTTAGCTCTTAATCAAGTCTTACAACAATCGCATGCAAATGCTGGGATGGCAGGACATTCCTTCAAACTATGTTTTCATTAAAGATTCTGCTTTTTCCAGAATAATAGTAAATGACACGTGAACTTCATATGAACTATAGGTCATGAAAGGATTTAGTATTGGCATTTTTAATCTAAAAAGTCTGTGCCAGAAAATCAATATGTTTCAGTCGCAGCATTCGAATGCAATTTTCTTCACGTAACAGGGTTCTTTCTTTTACTCCTCCTTCCTCTCCCTCTCTTTCTCTCTCCCTCTTCTTTAAAAATAATGAATAATTCCCAGTTTTTCTATGAAACAAGCAGGCACATTAGAAGGCAACGACATCAATAACACGTTACATGTAAACAGAAAATGAACAAAAAAATCATTCAAGGCCCCTTTCAAACCATCGTGCTTTTCATCAGTGCTATTACAGGTTCCATTCACATTATCGGATTGAACCACGCTGCATAACCAAGGTGCTGACAAGCCTTGATTACCCAATAACTCCTGTATTCCTTTCAGGCAGGTTCACCGAGAGGACAGGAATGCGCGGCCTTCCTGTGGGGCAGGCTGCTTTCCAGCCAGACCAAGTCAATGAAACCCAACGCCCTCCCGCTCCTGCGCGCCGAAACAGCCCCTGCATTTCCTGAGAGGCAATTATGACTTTTCCCTTCTTTATTCTCAATTGTTTCGGATAACAATTTATTGTACATCGGAGGGGCCAATATAAACATTTTAAACTCTTTTCATAACACTTAGAGAGGGCTGCTAAGTCATCTCCGTAGTAAATCTGTTGTCGGCTCTTTCCCATGCTGCAGAATCAACAAATCTGTCTCTCACCCAGGGCAGGCCCAGCCAGGCACTGCAAAAACAGGGGAGAACGAAGGCAGCGCCTCGTACGTCGCGCCTCTACTTGCATCGACTTTCCCTGCATGCTTGTTAGCCGCCCACCTTTCAGTTCTCCCTTTGCACGGCACACCTCTTGAAAGACAGATTGCTCAAAGAAAAAAAAAAAAAAGAGGGGGGGAAGTGTTTCAGGCAGCCGTAAGTGTTTTTTGAGCTTAGATTAAACCCTGCTCCAGCCTGGGGAAGGGCAGAGGATGCATTATGCACTCACTCTTTCTAGCAACTTAGGCTGGAGCACTAATGAAAAGCAGGAGACGGAGTTGGCGGCCAGATGCGGAGCGAGGGCTTCAACCAAAAGGGAGCTGGAGCCATTAGGGCTGGGATCTAACAGAGGCTAATTCCCTTGCCATGCCACTTGCCTAATTCCTGGCAGACAACTCTTTCTCCCTTCCCTAATAAGAATGCAGATATCAAAGGCAATTAAGCAAAATAAACATTTGCAACAAATTTATTTTTGGTAGCAATTTATACTAAACTTACTGTTATTTCTCCTTAACTAATCAGGTCTTAGTCCTCTTCTATGCGTCCCCCGAGTGAAACAGCTGCTTTAGTATCACTTAGCATCCAGAGTTGTGGGTGTAATGTTACCCACATTTCTCTAATTAACTTCTAATGACATGAGTAACCTGCACATTTTCCTTATTATTTTTATTAAAGTCAAGCAGAATTGAGCTTTTACCTCTGTCTGCTGCACATGCAGCACAACTTGTAGCATTGCGTACAAAGCTCCCGCGAAGCCCTGGCTCCAAGCAGCCCCAGCCACCCACCAGCTGTAGCACCACGGGGATCTGCTGCATGGGGCTGCACCCTGGCATGGGCTCAGTTTTCTGACCAAGGCCTGTGGGATCACAGGAAGGATTATGTGTGTTCCTCTCACCTCTGCCCAATGCACCAAGCCCGTTCCTCCTCCTGACAGAGACTTTAGAGGAACAAGAAGGGCTTCTGCAAGCCCGGGAGATACCTGGGCAGTGGGAGAGGGAAGTGAGACCTGCCGGATAGGGTCAGGGGAACAAATCCTTGCTGAAGGTGTGAGGCTTGGCCAGGCCAGCTCATGGCGGAGACCTCCTGCAAGCCACTGCCACGTAAGCCAAGCACACATGCTCTATTCTGCTTTAAGGCTTTAATATTCCATTCCCCCGGACAAATGCACACACGGGTGCATGGAGCCCACAAAGCCGTACTCCAGAACTGGTGTCCAAATACCAGGTCTCTGAAGCGGCTAACACTGCAACCATCTCGCATCACAGCCATGCAGAGAGAAACGCACGCCCAAGTCTGCAAATACACACACTGATACACCGGGAACTTTCCTGCTGTAAATACCGACTGCCTAGTTCTCAGCTTTATTATTTTGTCTTCTTTTTCCTTCCCCACACAAAGCTGTTATGTTCAGCTCATCACTATGGTCTAATTTATTGTCACAAGCCTTTTAAATGGCAAATATTTTGAGCTATCTGTGGTTATGGCAGTTCACTTTTCAACACAGCGAACGAAGGTATTTTAACTTGATATCTCCTAGAACTGTAACAAAAAAAAGTGATTTCTGACTCAAGTCCAAACAAACAAAAGCTTGACCATTTTCCTTCCAAGCAGAGGAGTTACTCTCGCCCAAGGAAGCATGCTTGATACATTTCAGC
>NW_010556904.1:49594-67493 GCF_000687285.1 Phaethon lepturus
ACTGCTTGGGGATTTTCTCACACACTTGTGAGAAAAGCAAGCTTTACTTTAAACTTTTCTGCATCCATCATCAAGCGAACGGTGTCACACATGAACAATTAAAAAACTGTATAAATCTGACCTCATTTTTTTTTAGATGACCATGGCTCTAACAATGCAACCACTAGAAACACTTACGCATTTTTAAAGCCAGTTGCAGTAACATAGACTATAGAAATAATTCTTGATATTACAAACACAATAAAAAAGGAAGATGAATGAGATGTATACACAAGCTTCAAAAATCAATCTTCAAAAATATATTCCAGGATAGGGCATGTATAAGAAGAGGTTTCTATTTTACTTATATCTACCGTAATTTATTACATTAAAAAAAAAGAAAAGGGCAATTAACTGAACTACTGGAAACCATAATAGCAATGGCAATGGATTACTCGCTAGTTGAGTACAGAATAGACTTGAAATCTTTGTTATGGATTTGCTGATATTTGGCTGAATGAATAACCCATAGGAATCTTAGGACCAAAATGCAGTATGTACATAAGTCTTCGCTTCATTGTTTAGACATGGATTTTTATTTTAGTTATGGATTTTTATTTTAGTTGCTCCGAGTTTATACAAAGAAAAGAAATCAAAATTGCACCTTGTCATATTTGTCTGGTACCACACTCCTAGATTAACAGTTACTGTTACCGAGCAAATGCTCCAAGGAATATTTACTAAACATGATTCTGAATTGCAGTCTGTCATGAACAAAATCACAACTGCAAACTGTGGCTTTATAAAATCTCCATATATGACAAAAAGAGACCAGAAGTGGACTGCTGGATTTTTGCAGTTCAGCCTTATTCTCTCAGGCTGGGACATAACTATCATGTCTTCAACTTATATATGTTTTAAAATCTACCCCTCAAAATTACCCGCTCTGCAGCAGCCCCTGTTCCAATGCCTTCCAAGTCTCCATTCTGTTCTCTAGAATGGAGACTTTATATAGCAATTTTCTTCAATCAATCTAAATGAAAAGACGTGTCATCATCCCCCTCCATCCATCATTTTGTTTGTTGCACGTTAAACTGTAACTGCTGTGGTCTTACAATCACTGAATAGTACATTTTTTTTAATTTTCTGAGAAAGCTTCTTCCTTAATTGTGCTGAACAAATCGTAATGACATTTTTTAATAGACGCTCAGGGACAGTTCATAAAAACTCTATGCACCATTCAAATAAAGGTTTTATAGAACTTAACCAGATAAAGGTGAAATTAATCTTTTTTGAAAAAGCTATTATCCTATACACTGAGATATCCTTTCTGCAGTCTGACTAAACGTCACTAATCTGTTATATCACCTCCTGGGATGATAAACCATAGAGAAAGGAGAAAAAGCAAGCTGGAGTGTGAAGTCAGCCCTGTACCACATAAGCATAAAACATCATCAGCCCATATTCAAACTTCTGAATAAAGTCCATGGATGCTGCAATCCCAGGAACCTCAATGGGACAGACTGCGGTGCTGAATTTGTTTTCCAACTTTGCATTATTTTTATTGTCGCTTGATCGTAAGTCTTTACATCAGGAAAGTCTTTACTAAGAAGATTTTATTAAGGAGTATTGGTGCTTCGTTAGATCTTGAGCGGCCTTTCAGTCAATGCAATGCCTTTGTCACACTCTGCCACACAAGCGGTAAATGTAACGCCAGCCAGACAACCTGCTGTCTTCTCAATAAATATTGGCATCAGACATCAGCGATACCAATCACCGTGCTCTCAAAAACAAAGATTACTTCCCTCCATCAGCAATAAAAGGTGACTAAACTGTATTGCAACACGGTCAAAACACTTGACAGTGTCCCCCGAAAAAAAGGGGGTGGCACAACAGCTCTGCATCCAGGGGCTTACCGCACCACCCTGCAGAAGCTCTTCTGACACACAAACTCACATCCCTTGAATCCCTGTCACTCAGAAAAAATATCAACCCCAAAACAACCAAACTGTCTGAAGAAGCCCAGTCCCAAACAGGTTTCAAAGGAAAAAGTTCAAAATCAGCCCCAGATGGAAAGGCGAACTTGGGTCTGAGCCACCAAAGAGACTCCATGTTAAATTAGCGCAGGACTACTGTCAACAGCAGGGCAGGTGACGCCAAGTTCTCTCCACATCCATTCAGACGGATTCAGACTGATTTTGCTACACAAACATTTCTAAATCTGGATCTCTTTCTCAAGTGCCACTGCAGGTCCAGCAATGTGAGCCCCATTACTAGCTAGACACATCGCCTTTTCCCAAACGCAGAAGCAGCCATCAAGGTCAGCATCGCCTTTTGAAGCAACGGCGACGCATACAACGCACAGCTGTCCGCAGGACCAAACTGGGCTGCAAAAGGCTTTTTTTCCCATGAATTAGTCCCTTAGGAAAGCGTTTACCCCAAAGCAAACTGCTGGCAGCATGAGATGGATGAAACCTGTAATATTCACTGGGCAGCACCACGCAGAAGGCAGCAGCACTGGAACTGCGCACTGAAATCCTTTGTCACTACACAGCAAAACTTTTCTTTTTAAACATGGGAATAAAAGATTTAGTAGACTGTGTGACAAACAAAATCAGGCAAGTGTTTACATAGGAAAACCAGCCCTCTTGTAGCTGCACAAATAAACAATATTCTTTTTTCTTTGAAGAAAGAGCATATGCTCAACACTCCTTTGTCTTGTATCACAATAGAAAAACCCTTTACACTGGAATATCTGAATCACTTCTTGGCAGTCTCTCAAGGTAAACAAAGTAAATTAAAAATGAGTGTTTATCATAGGCGCACACATACACACACACTAGAGAAGTGGAGTGCTGTATTTGCCTATCAAACATAAGAAACGATTGAGTCCATCAGTCATTCAAACAAGCAACTGAAAAGTGGAAATAATGGGATGACAACATCAGAAAACAACCTCCCAGAAAGAGATGAGTTTCCTCGTAGCCATTTGTCTTGTCTAATTAATCCCACATGTGGGACTAGACTGGAACATTAAAAAAAAATTAGATACAAAATATTACTTTCACTGGGAAGCTTCAGAAGTACAAAAGAAACAGAAATGCTTTATGATTGTGCTTTGCTTTCAAACCCCCTTTTTCACATCATCATCTTAATCTGAGACTCTGCCCTGTGCCTAAATGAGATGACGATAATGTCAGCAGTGCAGAAGAAAGCAGTTGGAAAAGCTGGGGAAAATTATGTTGTTACCTCTAATAAAACAAGATGTCAGTTCCTAATAGATTGGAAAACCTGTGTATTAGGTTGTAGACTATTCCTGGGCACCCACAGAGCGGTCATGCCCAAGAGCACTTCCCTCTGCTCAAGACCGGTGAAAAGGGCATGACCTATTCCCTTCCACGCAAACCTTGTCACAGTTTATCCGTATTTTTGTCAACTTGGAATTAGACTGCTATAACACACTCTCCACAGGGCAAAACAAAATGCAGAAACAAATGCAGAATGTGTCAACTGCTGATTTAATGGAGTTTCATGCCAGGAGCTTGTTGCCCTAATGCGCGCAGGTCTGCGATATCTGTCCTCCCAGGAGGCTGCATAGGTATAGCGAGGTGGTGGGTTTAGCATGTAAACCCAACAATTTTTGAAAGGGATTTCTGATCTTGAGTATGCAGACAGACACACTTGACCAGGTTCTCAAAATTGTGGCCACTTCTGAAGAATGAGGGCCTTTTTTTTGGTTGGTTGGGGGTTTTTTTGGTTGGTTGCTTGGTTGGGTTTTTTAAGTACACAGCAGACACCTCCACCACCACAGTGTGCACCAGGTAGGCTACCAGAGCTGAAACGAAAGCAGAGCTGAACTGAAAGCTGCCTCAGCATGCCAGGAAACATCCTCCATATGCCTACTACTCCAAAGCAGACTATATATGTTCCCATTTTGAACGTGACACAACGTGAGTGACACTTCTCTATTTTTACAGGCTTTTGGGAGAAAGGACTGCAGGTTGGAGTGTTTCACTGACTGCAGTCCGAGGGGTGTGTGACAGCATCTGCTATGATATTACTGATGCAGTTAATAATGTAAGGACATCCAGGGCATATATTGCATACTGTTCTTTTAATGCAATGAAGTAAACATATACCATCTTTTTGTACATTAACAAGACAGATGAAAACTATTCTGGCATTTCTTGGCATGGTGACGAGGACGTGCCTGCTGGCACCATTTGCCACAGTAACCCCCAAATAACATCCCGCACTAACTCCCTAAGGGAAAGTGGCACCGAGCACAGCACCGACAAGCTAACAGCTTCACAGAATCATTAAGGTTGGAAAAGACCTTCAAGATCATCAAGTCCATCCATCAACCCAACACCACCATGCCCACTAAACCATGTCCTGAAGTGCCATGTCCACATGTTTTTTGAACACTTCCAGTGATGATGACTCCACCACCCCCCTGGGCAGCCTGTTCCAAAACGTGACCACTCTCTCCATAAAGAAATTTTTCTTAATATCTAGTCACATGCAACTTTGCACGCTTTGGCAAACTTTTTACAAAAAAAGTAAAAGGAGGATTCAAATTCTGTGTTGGGCCTCCATCTAAAGCAGGCAGCAGTGAGCTTGTTTTGGACATGCGAACACATGTGTGTGTGCGCTGTGCGTATGCATATGCATCTGTGTACATATATATACACACACACACATACACAGATCCCCTGGCATCCATATGTGAATCACTGGTATGCTTTTGAGGTAAAAAAGATTTAGAATCTTTTTTCTCAGATGAATCGTAAGGGGCACTTTCAGGCTTTTGCTGAAGAAAGTTCTCAGTTTGCTCTCGCAGAGTACTTTCCCCGCCCTCCTCCTCTCTCCCCAAACTCTCTTCAGCTTGCCTTCAGAAGAAGGAGGCACCACTCGATCCCTCCCGCTTTGGCCAGGGCAGAGGTGCCCGAAGTGCTCTGCTCGGCTCCGCTCTCTGCCTCCGTCCCGGGAAGATGCCCCGGGCACCCGGGGACGCGCACCACTCTGCCGGGACATTGCTCTGCGGGAGCGCGCTGCTGCAGCGCTTCTGCTGCAACTGCCCATGTCAAGTGGAATGTCTTTAATTTATCCACTCCCGAAAACTCCTTCTCCCATGCTTGCTGTCTTAGTTGAAAGTAAACGGGTTAATTCCTGTTGCAATATATGTGAACCAGATGTCCTTCCCCTCCCCCCCCCATCATAGCCAGAAAGAATGGGAGAATTGCAAAAGCTTTCCTTCTCCTTTGAAAGAAAATCTACCTTTTGGTTATTGAGTCAACTCCAGACCTCACATAAAAACACCTTGGTGTCTAATTCCTTCTGTACTGTATAGCACTTGCATGTTTTAGTCTGGCGTTTATAAGGGTCTGAACATGATGTGTCTGTTACAAATACTCCCTGCACATAACTGCCCTAAACCAAGTAAGAAGAAGATTACTAGAAGACCGTGGTTAAGACACCAAAATTTTACATCAGAAACACTGGCAGCCATAACGCCTGCCTCTGCCATCAGAAACCTCTTCAGGAGGAGAAAAAAAAATCGGAAGAGCCTGAGGAATGTATCAATACGCATCAAGATTTAAGAAAAACAACAGCAGAGAGATCTGTTCTCCCACCACTGCTAATAAATAAGGTATTAAATCGTTAAGATTTCAATTACAAGGGAAGAATGTGGCTAACCAAATAAAAGCAGGGGGAGTTTAAATAAGTAGTAGGTTAAAGATTAATATTCTGGGTTCAGAACAAAAGGATGCTCTTTTGTGGCACTGTGCTTATGCCTCTGAATGTAAACATTGTTCCGAGAACCATTTTTTCTTTGCCCAATCTTTAAAGGGTAATAAATTAGACCTTGGACAGCCATACAAGCTGCTACTAGATGTGAATGTGAATGTGTCTGTAGAAAAGGCTGACTTTCAATCAAAGTCTATTGAAAGAATAGTTGGATTTTCTAAAGAAGCATGTTGTGCCTATTAACCAACTTACAAAAGGGGCCATTTTCTTGATTTATGTTTGGTTGCTATAGAGATCTTGCAGTACAGACTGGCAGGTGAAGCTCCCATTTAACAATCTCACAGGTTTTTCTTAGCTGTACTCAGAGGACACGGAGCTACAGTAGGTACAATCCACCACACAAACATAATACATCTGTCAAACTTAAAGATCAGATTTAAGGCTTTCCAAGAACTTATTGTGAATATGGTAGAGTTATTACACAATCTTTGTCCATGAACATGTTATACGCTGGAAAAATCTTATCACAGCAAGCTGCTTCACTCTGTTAGGTTTTGTCACTGACCCACTTCTTATTCAGCAGGTAATTACTGGTGAGCAGGATTCCAGCACATCATAGCACTGCAGGGTCATCGTCTGTTTGTTTGGTTTGGTGTTGTGGTTTTTTTTTGGTTTTTTTTTTTTTTTTTTTGCAAAGCATACAACGTATTCACAAGGAAGAACTTTTGCTTTGTAACAGCAATGCTGATGCTAACGTGTGCAGGGGGATATCAATTAAAAAAAAAAAATTTAAAAAATCCCCTTGCCATGAACCAGAAAACACCCTGGAGAGTGTGCAACTGAGAAACAACATGTCATGTTAGAGTCAGAAGGAAAACTTTGTGTGTGTCAGTAGGTCACAGGCAATTCAAGACATGGACTGAGAAATGCTATTTTATAAGACCAGGTCTACTGTCTAAACTCTGATAAAAGCTGGCTATATGGAAACTAGAGTCCTGGAAGAGGAAAACGTAATGCAATTAGCAACCTATGCGATGCTCCAAACAGCAACTTGGGGTGGGGGGTGACAACAGCAAATCTGCACAGCAGTATATGCTCCAAGCCAAAACCAAACCAGAACAGTATCTAGGATGCCAGCCTTTCCTTAGTTGGTTCCTTGCATTAGCAGATACAGTATCAAATATACAGAACAGAAAAAAAAATTAAAAGAGAAAATCAAAACCAGAAATATGATTCTTACCGTATTTAACATGAGAAAAAAATTAAACTATTCCTATGCAACTCTTTGAGAAATTTCCCTTTGCCTACCGTATCCGAAAGGAGACGACATTTCATAAACCAGTGAAGTCATCTGATTGAAGTAACAACTTTTGACAGAAGGCAGTGCCTTACAGCTGCCTGACTTATCAATATCTTCTACATTACTAGCACTATACTATTACTAAAAGTTTTATGTAAATAGACAGTGGGGGCCAAGTAAAACAAGAAATTGAAGCATTACAGACACCCCACCCCCCCTTTTACAGAGGTAGTAAGAGGGGGTGGGGGATGCTTGGGAAGGGCTGGTCCCACAGCCCCCCCAAGGGGTAGACCCTACGTATCCATCTTACTAGGATCTCTCTGCACAGTCTGTACTCCTTCACAAACAACTCCTGCCTCTTGCCAGGAGAAGTGGCCAGCTTGGCTGCTCAGCCCCACACAAACCCATCAACGTTTGCCATGTTCACCTAGACAAAATCGAACCGCACTCAACAAAAATAAAAAGAACACAATTTTTTTGGAGTTACTGCACAAAATTGCTACCAAGGAGACCTGATTTCAGTTCCTGAGACGCACTTAGTGTCTGCAGAATGAAGAGGATGTTGAGGGGAGACAAACATCTGGAGCCACCACTAGGAAGGCAGCAGCGTGGCACAAGATGACTATAGGTGGAGTAACTCCCATGGGCAAAGGCAGCTTAATCCAACGCTTATCAACACACAGAGGTGAGAGTCATATATGGCATTAAAAGGTTTACGAGAATAAAAGGTTATCTCTTGATAAGGCAAATACAGACGTCTCTCTGGAGGCAGATGGCTTGGGGGTTGAGGTTGGTCTGATCCTGAACAGCTGAAATTCATGAAAAGGAGCTTTGCCACCCAGTTCGAGAGGGCAGGACGGAGGCATGGGTGGGAGGAGGCGTGAAGTCAGGTACCCAGAATTCAGCCTCTCCAGAAATATCTTCCCTTTCTGCTCACCTGTTTGAGGAGAAAGCTGCAAAAATTTGCTTATGTTTAAAAGGGGGAGGAGGAGGATAATTGCAATAATCTTCAAAGGATTTGTTTTACTTTTTGCTGAAAGGACAGCAAGTCTTTCATTGTTTGAACATATGGCTTTCGGGGAGAGGGTTCCGAGTGATTTCATTACTGGTCTTTTGGAATTTTGCTGATTATCAGGAACAAATATGGCCTTAACACCAGAGCTGTGATGAAGAGAGATGACTTCCTTGTAAAGCTTTCCGTTGTTTGCATCCTAGTAATTATTCTGCAAATGGATTCCACCTGTTGTACATCACCCAGCACATACAGATGGGACTGAAATATATCCTGGATTTATATTTTATTTGGACTAACAAAGCCAGGATTTGAATTCAAGGGGCAGTGAAGGAACTAAGAATGTTCTGCATCAGAGACTTGGAAAAAGAAATACAGGGCTTTGGCTGTAGCCCTTCTGCTCAGATTATCTCCAAATACTTTACATGCAGTGACTCCTCCTAAGGAAAGCAGGAGCGATCAAACCCATCATGCTCTGCTGTTGAACCCTGTCTCAGGCCTCCTCTTGACACATTTCTTTTACTTCCTGTTATTTATTTTGCACATTAAAATCACTGGCAATATTTTGACCATCTTCTGCTTTAACTCCAAATCATGAAGGCAGATTTGACCGTTAAAACAGTATTACACAGTATCTGTCATCCAGATTGGACAGTAACTTATTAAACACTATTTTATTGAAAGTCTGCATGTTGGCATTTTGTTTTTATACCTTGCATGTGTTTTTAGTGTTGAACTTGGCTTTTCCATGAATCTTATAAACATAAAAAGCACAAAGACTGAAATCCTGTCCCCGCTGAAGTAATAGGATTTTTGTCACTGATGTCCATGGGGTAGGATTTCAATCCAGATTACTAGCAGATTTTTTAAAAATATCTTCAAATTCTGTCTCTCCAATGTACACCTTTTGACTGGAGAGGTCAGTAGGGAGGAGAAAAATTCAGGAAGAAATGCTACTATTAAAATCACGTTCTAGACAACATCCCCGTGCACATGCGTGCACACCCACATCTTCTGGAGGAGCTACAGAGAGCACATGGCATCACATGAGGTCTGACACCCCAGCTAAGAGAACACCAGTATTAAACCTGCAGTCTCTAAATCCCTGAGGATATGTCCAATAACAGAGAGATCCTAAATAGTGCAGACGAGTAACACTTAATGCAGATCCCTTAACTATATAAAAAAGATATGGCGTCTACCTTCTGTCACTTTACAGGATATAGCAACTTAGATTTTTGTCTTCAGTATGCATACACATGGTATTTATGTATGCAAACACAACAGGGTGATAATATCCATGTGGAAAGCTGCTGCATCGCATAGTAAATGAGTTTACTGTACACATCCCCTCCCTTCTGCCTGGTAACTTTGGGTCCTTTTCAGTTTCAGTGCAGTTAAGACCCTTTTCAATGGCTATGCATTTTATTCCATAAAAAGCCATGAGGGTGGGGAAGGAGGCCATCTTCTCCCTGCTCTACGGAGAAAAGGGTCAACTTTGGAAATCTAGATTCTTCGTTGCCCTGAAAGTTTAACAACTGACTTCAGCTCCACAAGCAAGCACCAAGGATGCCCCCCAGTTAAATCTTGCAAGTTTTAACATCAACCCTTGCAAGAGAAAAGTTCTTAGGTCATTTCTAAAGGTGTTTTGCTGTTTAATAAGCATAATTCCTCACTTTGCAGGAGGAAGATCTTGAAAAAAAGTTACAATAAAACTTAAAACCTTCCAAAATATTCTTAAATAGCTAACCCATATGGCATATAAATGAATATAGGATAGTGTTGTATAACAAGTTTATTGGCATACAGTTGGTATGGCCAGATTACTTGCCCTTTTAGTGAGTAACCTTAGACTGCAGCCATCTTAAATGCATGCTGATAAATCTTAAACATACCAGTCCACTGTGTGTTATTTGTTCTTCATACATACACTTCTCTGAAAGTACGTAAGTAGATATATGCATATAAAATTCTGATGGTGCACAAAGGATTCGATTTATGCATTCCTTTGTAAACCCACCAAACCCATAACGTTTTCCATTGCTGATGAAACCTCTAGGCTTTTAAACTCACAAATGTATTTTTACAATTGTTAAGCTGCTGTTATGGCCTGTGAAGGTTCCTGGTCTGGCAACAATGGAAACTGGAGTCTTATGTTTATCTTCAGGCCAGGATGGATGGAGGCAGCAATAGTATATGCTTTCCTAAACTGACCTGCTAATGACCTGGATCCTGCCCTGAGGGGTTAGTATCCCTGGGAGTAAGAGGATATTTAGCTCTGATGCCAGTTCAACCTACTACTCATTTAAAAGAAATCGCCTCATGCAAGTTAAGGGGTTTAGATCCTATTCTGCAAAATTAATTATTCATACAGAGTGTGTTTTTTCAGACGTGTTAGCTTAGAAACATAGATGTTAGTTATGAAAAATACCTGTATTCAAACCTGAGTGGTCCTGTACTGCAAAAATTAGTATGGCCAGTGCCAAATGTGGAAGAAAACTTCCATACCACAAAGATTTAAGAATCGGTTTGGTTGCTTATTACTTTCAATAGTCAAACTTCAGTACATGAGTTTTGTGCATCAAGCCAGCCATCCTTGTGTCTCTGCTGATCCAAGGCCTACCAGTGATACCAAGTTCTTTACTGACTAGGTTCCCCCCTTAAAAGAATGGCACAAGCACATTGCATTAAAGAGAGTGACTTCACCCACTCTTTGGATAAAACTGATCTGTCCTGAGGTTATAATAAATTCAGCTACACTAAATAACTATTTTACTTTATCATGATCATGTGCATTTTACATGTTTCTGATCAAGATCAGAGATGGAAAATGGCACAGGATGGCTATTTCCATGATATCCTCTTGCACATCTGGAGATTAATGATGCAGCGTTCCAAAAGGGTTGTATAGTTTGGAAAACACCCAGATGTTTGAGCACTTACTTGCGAACCCAAACGTGCAGCCTTGCCAAGCACTACCAAAATACCACACTCTCCAATTTTCTTCGTTATCACAGGGTAATGACATGACCATAACTCCTATTTCCTGGAGGCTACGCTCTCTTCTTTATCTCCGCGTACATCTGCCACTCGGCGTTGTCCAAATTCGGAGCAGCACTTGCTATTATGCTATTACAGGTTCTCCTCGCATTCCCCCCGGGAATCTGGCATCCCAGTTCACAGCAAACCCTATTCATGCACACACGCAAAACAAGAACCCAATTTACCATTTTGCAGAAACAGCAACAACAGGAGTTAAAGCTCCACTAAAATCGCACGTTTATTTAAGATTCTCGGCACAATTCCCATCCAGATAAAAATCACTATTTATGCCAGCCTGAAAAAGTCTGCCAAAAAATTTGCTGAAATTTTGTTCCTAAGTCACTTCAATGCCTTGGAAAATGTTCTCCCTTTCCAATTCCCCCCCAAAATGGAACAAAATAGGTTTGCTGTAAAGCTGATGTGTTTTAAACATTAGCTTTTAGGCAAATTCTGCTCTGCACATCCGAATGTTACCGGCTTGGGAGATTACACAGCTCCAGAGGCAACATTTGCTTTTTGCAGCATGTGAAAAAAAAAAAATAAAATTAGTACCACACACGGCAACGTGTATATCTACCTGCTACCATATTTATCACATATACATATTTAAAAGTATGTAGCAGTCAAGCCTTTCTTGAAGATTTTACAGTAATTTCCTTGCCCCTTGAAAATTGTTCAAACTCACGGCCATAAGTGCCTTTGAAATCAAATTCACTGACTCCTAGAAAGTTCATTAAAAAAATTGTTTGCTACTACAAATGAAAAGCACGCTACCTGCCAACTGCCCTATGCCAGCATGCACAATGAGTACTAATAAATCATAATATTCAAGGATGTCAGTGCTAGTTCTTTGAGAACTTTGCTCACTTGCACATGCACCATGCACAGAGCTAGGTTACCCCAGCAGGCGGGATGAAGGTTAGAGCAGAACGCCCCAGGCTTTCCAAATGAATGCACCCCTCACGCTCCTGGCACCAGCCGAGGAAACACCTCCTCATCTCCCAACAGATGGACAACGTTTCTGCCCGTTGCCCCGCTGGCTCCTACCAGCCTCTATGTCTACTCTGGGTGACGTGGGAGTGGGTGCAGCCTGGGCTCACCAGGGCTGCCCAGCACCATGACCTGGAGCCTCAGGTGCTAAGCAGGGACGGGAACACACCAGGGCATCCCAACAGCACCGTGGGCAAAACTCGCAACCTGCTACTCAAAGCCCCCATCAGCCAAAGGCCTGTGGGCAGCACTTCTGCAAACATGGCCAGGCGGGCAGCCCCTGCCTCTTGGTGCGAGGCTGGAGGTCCCCAAGGTGGTCGGCGGTCAGCAGCTCCAGCCCAGAGAGGTGGCAGGGCACGACCCATGCCCGTACATACGCTCGCCTGGATCCAGGTGCACTGTTAATAAAACTGTCTTCCCCACAGAGCCTGCAGAATAATATGTTTTATATTCTAATGAAGTAATTATTAAAATAGGTAATTATTGAAATAACCACATCAACTCCCAGTCATTAAAATCCTCCTAAACAGAACGGCATGATGGCTTAGGCTATTAGAAAGCTTGGCAGCCACCCAACGCCTACAATAGCTTCTAATTAATTGATCTCACCTCTAATCTGCTATTGTTAGCCTAGTGCTGATCATTTGTTTGGCCTACAGATCCTATTGCCCCTTTCATTTGATTGTATTTGTTACTGTACCCTCTCTATCTCTTTCAATTAAGCACAGGTTAAGTGGTTCAACCGCAAGAGAATAGGAGATAATGGCACCAATCAAAGTAATCTCTTTAATTTGCTAAATGGATTACAGGGAAACCCCAGCCAAAGTGAAGTCATAGCTGGTGGCCTTCACTTGAACTATACACAAAGAGTATCTAATTATTAACCCACCACATGCCAAACTTTACAGATATCCAATAAAACAACACAGCATCTGGATACTAGCGGGGGTGCTTTCATTACAGAGTTTTCCACTGTAAAATCACTTTGACTGCAAACCCTTTCTATCGGTGTCTTTCCAAGTACACCATACGCTGTACTTTCAAGTGCAACCTATCTAGATATAACAATCAAAACACTGCACTGCATACCAGTCAAGAGAGTGGATTTATAATCTCTTTAAGGACATGCTCGTGGTAAAGTTCATTTTTCATATTTGTACTATAAATGCAAATTCAGCTTTGCAGTCAGCATTGCTTTTGCTGACTGTAGAAGTTTTAATAGTAAACAAGCTTTGTCCTTAAACTGGCAAGTGGGTTTCTTCCCCCCTCTCCTCTTTCTTCTGAAGTGTTTTTGAGCAAGCTGTCTGGCAAGAGAGCTTCACGACCAGTACTTTGGCTGAGCGTGTCCTTGGCTAATCATTCAGGCAGTGAATTCAAGAATGTGAGCTGCATGAGACGGAGGGTCATTTCCTTGCAGTGACAGGGAGACCGCGGCATTAGAAAGAAAAAAGGTAGGAGGGGACAACTGGATTTCATGCAGAAGGAAACGCAGCTTGTTGGAGAGGCAGAACCTCTTAGGAGCGATTGGATCTCTCTGCCTTTTCAGAATAAAATGTTTTTATTAGTGGTAAAACAGAGATTACCAAGTACAAATCTATTGTTCCTGGCAGAATTCAACTTGCATCAGATGACGGGCGGGTAACACATAATATGGTATCATTTTGCACTTCCATTTTGCCTCTGGTTGGTTGATTTCAAACAGAATGATTACGTTAGCCTCAAGCAGAACATCTAAGAAGTGAAATCTCCATTTTTAAGTTAAAGGAAAGCGAGGTATATGGAGAAAGGATAATCTGTATTCCAGGCTGGATGACTTCAGATCCTACAAAAAGTCCATTAAAAACGGAACAGGACTCCTACTTTCCAGTCCTGACACCCAGCCCACAAGAGAGCACTTACTCCTAACATTAGCTAAAGCTGTCTTGTAAGGTCAAGAGCTACAGTTTTGATTTCTGGTTTAGCTTTTTGCATCCTCACTTGTTTGCAAAGCTTTTGCACTGGGATTGTCAAGTCTTCACAGTCACTTCTGCGATGCTTGTGGCTGCAGGTCGTTGCCATGCAATACAGGCACGAACAAAGAAATTATATATACATCTCCAAATTTCCAGTAATGCTGCTAACACAGCCTGCCTCTGTTCCAATGAGATGTCAGCTTTGTATTTCATAACATGTTTTTGTTTGCATGGTAACTGGCCAGTAACTTGGCATTCTTCTGCCGTTCTGCGTTTCGACACCAGTACAACACTAACTACTTAAAGCTGAGCACACGCTTCTGCGTTACTGAATTAGCAACTACATACACACGCTATAACCTTCGGCAAAGTCTATGGGCTTGTCCAGGAGGTATGGTTCCACAGGAGAATCACAACTGAGCCCAGGCCCGTCACCCATGGTCACATAGAGGCACACGCAATCTGCCTATCAAACTAGCTGCACAAGGAAATTGCTCACTCTGAACATGTCATGCGTTTTGTAAAAAAAGTACTTTATGGGTGCAATTTGGGGGGGCAGGGTGAGACGGTCCTGCGTACTGTGCCCTGGCTTGACGTACCCAGGACATCTCCGTGGGCTGACTGCACCCCCAGCCAGCAAAACCAGGGGCTGTTCTCCACGGGGTGAGGGACCTGGCTGGCTCACTGGAGGGACCCTGCAGCACCAGCAGCTGCAACTAGTAGGGACTGGGAACCAGGCTGGGGGAAGGGATCCCTCAGGCACCTGTCATCTGCTGGGGATACTTGTCCTCCTCCTCTTTTACATACAGCACACAAACAGATCAAAAAGATCTGGAGCATGACCTGCAGCCCGTTTTACCTCCAACAAGCTCCGTTATGGAGCTGTACTTTCTGCCCACAGCGATCCATTGTGCCTGTGTATGTACACCTGACTTAAAAATACACGACTGGCTGATACCTTCAAGCATGGAGGAAATCAAATCTCTAAATTCCCGAACTTCCAAAGGCCTTTGCCATTTGAGAGCGCACATAAGGTTATATTCTGCTCTCCAGCTGTCGCAGCTCTAACAACCTTAATGGATTTAACAGTACGGGTAGAAATGGCCCTCCAGACTTTACCCCGAAAAAAAAATATTTTTGTAATTTAAATTATTCTATTTTTCAGGTAATTCATAAAGATTAAACTGGGGAAAAGGGAAGGTGGAAGCTTACCCCAGCAGTATTGTTGGGTTGGACGTTATTCAGAACGCACAAGCTTTGGGGATCTGTGGTGCTGATTCAGCCCCGTTCACAGAGCCAAGGGTCAACCCGCAGCTCTACTTCTCTGGAATGCAGAAATACTTATTCACATCTGGAAATAGCTCATCTGCACTGGAAACTTTTCTAATATTTTCTCTTCTATTATGATACAAAAGCTACCAAGCAATCCTTTTTTTCATTGTTGTTCTATCTATCCATCAGTCTTCCCCTCCATTTATATACCTACCTTAAATGAGTAAGCTGTGCCTGTTACAAAGTAAATCAAAACGCTTTGAAATCTGCCAGGGTCGGCACCAATAATACAAATTGGCCCATAAATATTGAGGGCCTAGTAATTTCCTCCCTCAACAAGTGAGCCAAATAAGAAACCAGGCAAAGCCTTCTCATTTTAATTCCGCTGAACTATTGCCATTAGCATGGAGGCACCCCAGCATACATGAGTCCCTGGCTCGAGTGACGGTTTTCAACACCACCTTAATTAAACCTGCTCCAAGCAAATTTAATCAGTGTGGTGAACAAAATGGCTTCTGAAAGCAGGGAGCAGTTTACATTAGTGTTTCCAGCACAACTGTCAACAGTGCTGTGAAAACATTTTTCTAAGCATCAGTGGGGATTTCTGGTTTAAAAAAAAAAAAAAAAAAGAATTTCCTATAGCAACGGTTCGAGCAAACCGCTTTGGAAAGATCCTGAGGAGAGCGAACGCAGGGAAGACACCCGTCCTGCACCCCGTCCCTTGCAGTCCCAAGGGGGACTTCTCCGAGCACCTGAAATCCTCCCCTATGTTTACTGTCAGTGGGTTATTTTCCAGGGCTTCAATCTGGATCACAGATAAACCTATTCCTCTTTTTCCTGCTCCTTCCTAGGTGTCTGCTTGCGGTCAGGGTAGAAGACAGATTGCTGGGCCAGACGGACCCTCGGTCTGAGCCGGCACAGCCTTTCTTACACTCTCATACTGCAATATGTTTCCCACGCTACCCTGTCACAGGCAGTGCAGAAAGTATTTGCTCTTTCTTTCTTCTGGCTGTATGAAGTCTATTATTTAGGTAATTACGGTAGGAACTGTACGAAGTAAATGTTTTCCTCCTCTCTCTATTGATGCGAGACAAGGCTCAAGACTGACGATAATTCTATAGCCTTGCTACATAAGTAATGTAAATCCCACTGATGGATATTTTGCATGAACTCTGATTCCAAACAGCCCCGAAAAAAAGACAACTCTCTTTAAGCCCTTTCTTCCCTAAACCCCAACTACTGTGGAAGCAAATGAGAAGCAATTCTTTCATTTGAGTAAACTAAGACAGTGCTGTTAAGCAAAGCCCCAAGCTTTCTATCTATTTCTGCATCCAGCAGCACAGGCAGATCTGCTCGAGAGCTGCCCTCCCATTTCCACACCACCAGCCATAAGATGTGCTGGGCAAAAGGCGCAGGATTCCTGCTAGTAAGACAGACATTTGCCATGTAAAAATAGCTGGTGCTGGCAGCAAGGACAGGAGGATGAAGAGGAGGAGATGACGGGCAGTGGAACAAACTCTGATCTCCTACTCCTGGGAACCATAAGGAGAATGGGGCCACCAACCTCTTGCAGAGCTGGAGCCAAAGCACCCTCTTCGCACACCACATCGGTGGAACTGATACGCATTTCCACTACATCGCTGTAGGACTTGGCTGCCATATACACTATTAAAATGGATGTTCTTAGGGACTACAGCCCTGTTGCCTCTTCTCAGTAGGGACATGTCTTCTGCAGTTGCTACAGATGCAGATGTTTTTGAATTCACAGTATTAGAGAAAACATCAAAAGGCACAGTTATATACAGCTATAAAGTTTCATCTCAAACAGTGTAGTTCACCTACAAAGACGAACATAAACGAAGATGACTGTAGAAAAGGCACTCTGCAAGGACTACTTGTAGTAGCCAGATGTAAAACAACAGGAAAACAAAATTATAAAAGGAATTGTCTTTTAATTTATGCAGGTAAGTCAAATATTCCATCTCTGTGTCAATAAGCACAGACTTCTTAGGCCCCATACCAATTCCTATGCTTTTTAGACAATGAATATTTAAAAATTTAATACAACTTCAGTAGGAGTTAAACATGAATGAAAATAGCTTAAGTATAGAGCACTCTGCCAGAAAACATCTGCTAAAAATCCCTGATTTAAACTTAGGCCTATGACATGCCAGGTTACTACTGCAATCACAAAGTAATGGGGAATGCAGGAGAAAATGGCAAGCTTTGGTGCCTTTCCTACTAACCCTCTGATATATCTGTGACAAATACCTTCTTCTCAAGAGGTATAGCCTTCCCTTCTAACATCAATGCAGAAATAAATAATTTTCCTATCTCAGAAAAAACAAGCTCTTCTTCTGTCTCCAACTGCAAGTATTCTCTAAATATGACCCAAATTACCAAGTAATTTTGCTTCAACCAAAATGGGATTTTTCAGCAAATGAACCCTCTGCAATTTGTAGTCATCTTAATGCCACTATGCTGTCTGAGGGACTGGTTTGCACATATAGATACATCTGCTGGACAACACAATAGCAAATACAATGGTGGATAAAACCTGGTCAGAGTTTTTAGACTCGGGATTTACAGCAAAGCATTCCT
>NW_010556904.1:67533-72095 GCF_000687285.1 Phaethon lepturus
TTCCTGCTGTAGAGTCCCATACAGCTCTCTAGGCTGCCTGGTTTGGCTTGAGGTGAAGCAGCTCCTAGTGCTAGCCGAGGAAATACTACTACTCAAAGACACTGAAATAGCCGTGGAAAGAAGACACCACGCAACAACACAGCCCTCCTATAATAGAAAAGTACCTCTCTCCGAAACAGTTAAAGAAAAATCAGAATTGCTCAATAAAAGATTTTGTACTACTAATGAGGGCGAAACCCAAACAAACACTCAATTTTTTCCAACATCAGGAGAGCATGTAATATAACTTAAAAAAAAAAGCCAAACAATTTCAATCCTCAGGCTTTAGACACACTATTCACACGATTTCCTCTACAAAAATGAAATCCATCATTTAAATCCATCCATTTCAACATTTCCCTAAATTAATAAGCTATACTACTCTAGCAAAGTCTGTTCAAACAATAGAGAAACAGAAAGCAAGTGGGGCCAATTAGATACTAGTTGAAAGTACGGATCAGTATTAAAATCTAAAAAGCATCTAGAAGTTAAGACTTTAGAAAAATATTCATGTAAAATACCTATGAGTACAATCTTTGAGCAAAAATAATGTGTTAAGCCAAGTACATATGGAAGCATCTAAAATTACAAGCTCTTATTCCAACTCCTGGTTATTCAGTAGCTAATCTGCACTGGAAGAAGGTAACTAAATACAAATGAATTGTTAAGAAAAACACCCAGTATTTGCTTGAATATTTAACAGCTGGGACAGCTGGACTGGATTACTGAACAATGAAATTCAGTGTGCAGTCAGGTAGCAAGGAGAGAAAGCTCCCTGAACACAGCCATAACAGAAGGAAATAAAGTAATAAGTATTTATAACAATAATTTTTTTCTTCTTCTTAACTGGCTACTAAATCCCACACTGAATGTCCCATTTCACAAATACAAATGAATCAAATCCACGTTCCTAGAAGCCAGTTTCTTTAAGCCAGCTTTTTAAAGGTGAATGGCTTCTTAACTTCATTTTATAGTGACAAGATAAATGGGATTTCTTTCATTTATTTTTTTTATTAATTGTAATCGAATATGTTGGATTCCCAGTGTTGGAAAGATGCTAAAGTTTCTGTATGCCTCTATTGATTTATTTAAAAGTATATGAAACCTCAGGAACTTTTTCCATCACCCCTTATCTACACTGGCTGCCGTGGCTGTAAGCGAGAGGCTTATCTTGGCTATTGACCCAGCACTTTTATTGAAACGCTGCGAACCTGCTCTGACGCTCTCTGAAATACATGAAAGTGCTGTATAAGCACGGAGGCCCGGACCAACTCCCTGGGGACACGGGACTGCAATATGCAAAGGTGTCTCTGGATGAGGAGTTGTTGGCTCAGCGGTGGGGAGCACTAGGAACAAGGCAAACCATTTTTCATCTTTCTGTTTCTGGTCTCCACAAGCTCATGGATCATCTCCCCATCAGATAACAGCAAGTGAGATCCAATCCACCTAATTTAGATGGACTCTCTTGCATGGGAATATTACATATTCTCCTTTAACTCATGCTTAAACGTTAGCTGCTTAATGGCAATTCCATTTGCAAACTTTCAAAAGCACCTTTTCCTTTCCAGCACAGGGAACTCGAGTGCTTATTTTACAAGGGCTGCACCACTGCTATCTAAAATATAGGTAAAGTTGGGTGGTGTGGACCCCATCTGTTCTCTCCTCTCAGCTTGACTTGGATTCTTTTCTGACCTGCAGTGACATTTTCCCCTGAACCTCCTGCTCCTGTGAGATGGCCTGGATGGTCCTTCCACCTCCAGCTTCTGCCTCCAGCTGCTACGTTTCCCTGATCCACTGAAACGTTTGCTCTGTCGAGTGGCTCTTCTGGTATCAATAGCATTGCAATGGCCATGCGCTCCAACACGAAGGCCATGAGTACAGGGTAAATACCCCAACAGGCCGATCACCAGTCAATCACTGAGACCAACCAAGCACAAACCTGACAAACATTTCTTAGGAGGAGCCAACGCTTCATCCCGACAACTGAAACCCTGGAAAACATGGCAATATGGAAGACACTGTCACGTTCAGGCAGCCGATGCCGTGCCAAAAGACCCATCACTGTTGCTCCAGCTCCTCAGGTGGAATTCCTTTATGTTCAGGCACCGACTTGCCCTGCCAAATATTTCTAATATGATTTACATACCTCAGAAAAGATCCCAAACTTTGCAAGTTAAGCCAAACCACAAGCGCAGCCAAAGCCTCCACCTGCGCAAAACGTTTATTTTTAGCAGCTGCAGACTTCGGGGAGCCCGGCAACAAATTTGACCTGCAGCCGCTCACCACGCCAGTGCTGCGTCAACAAATGGCAGGCTGGCAGCATTAAACACAGCGCTATCCGATTTATTCGCCGCGCTCCTGATCAGAAAGGAAGCGAACACTGGCGCAGGCGGGAGACCCAGATTTGGAGCAGGCTCCCGCTCACCCCTTTGAGAAAGGCCTGGCTCACGCAGCCTTGGCTGCGGCAGCCATCTTCTTGTTGGCTGACTCCATCCGTGCCCGTTCTTGGATTACGTTGTTTGTTCACCATTTTTCAAAGGAAGCAGGTGCTTAACAACAGCTATCTCCATACGCTTATTTCAGCGGACTTCACAGAGGGCGGGGGAAAATGAAGCAAAACACCGCAGAAGTGTGGATGCAGCTCACACCCACAAACCTCAGTCCAGCCTCGGATGCGGTGGAACACCCTTGGGTGCGCCGGTGAGGCACCATGACCGAGCAGCACGCGCGGCCGAACGGCTGAGCGAGGCCCACGCTCGCGCGCCTTTCGGCTCATGCTAAGGGTGCTGAAGGAGGAGGCGAGGAGCAAGCGCCCCGGGGAGTCGAGGAGCACCTCGAGGACTCCCTCCCTGCCCTCCTTGGCCACGCAATGGCCCGCGGAGATCTCTGCTGCAGCAGGGCAAGGCGGGAGGGAGGTGACGGCGTTTCTCGGCGACACGCAAGGAAGGAAAAGATGGGGAATGGGAGAGTCCCTGTGCTCGGGTCAGGGCAAAGGGGCGACAGAAGACAAGACCCCGCGGCTCTGATCTGTCCCGTTTCTGTACGGCTGGGACACCCTGAGCCTGCACTCGTCTCATCTTTTCATCATGAGACACAAATTCACGTGGAAACAAGACCTTGGGTCAAACCCATCTTGCAGGCAGGACCTTGCACTACACGGAACCCAAAGGCAGGAGTACTGACCTAGCCCAAACCCCAGCAGGGTCTGGAAAGTCTCCCATCGATCCCGTGGGCTGAGTCAGCCCCCGCAGCGCTCCCACCGGCTCAGCTCCTGGGGCGGCTCAGGGGCCATCACCTTCCCTTCCCAGAGTAAGAGTGTGACGGAGAGGTGAAATATTTGATTTCAGGTAATGGAGAGCTTGTCAGCTGCTCTTTTTTTTTTTTCCCCCAACATCCTTGCCAGATCACTCACAGCTGAATTTAAATGGCAAACGGTTTCACAGGTGAAACAAATATGTGGCCAGGCTGAAGGTCAACTCCTTACCTTTGCTGCGTTGGCTAACTGAGGGTTGTTGTGGGTTTTTTTTGTTTGTTTGTTTTTTGTTTTTTTGTTTTTTGTTTTGTTTTTTTTTAAATTCTGCTGTGCTGACTGACAATAAACGTGCAACACTGGCAGCGTGCGACTGGCGGGGAGGCACCGCTCATGGCACTCGTGTTGGACGCGCGCTGGCCGCAATGCCAAGAGGACTCGCCGTCTGAGGGTTAAATGCCAGTTTTTCTCCTGCCTGAGAAAAACCTCACTGCACAGAGAGCAGGGATGACACGCAACCTCCACATAACCCGACCCCTCTGGGCACATACCTTCAACAGACAGCTAAAAAAAAAAAAAAATAAATTTTGAAGCTCTTTATCTGACAGACAAGTTATTATATACTGAAAGAAGGGAAACATCAGAGACAAAATCCTGAACAGTGCTGACTACCCACAAATCCCATTAAAAAAAAAAAGCCAAGAGAACAATGGAACTCTTCACCCTTAAACCTGGATTTATACATGTGTTAATTAAAGATAAATTGAATTTCAAAGCCATTCAGAATAAAAGGGAATCTCAAGAAGCAGAACGCTATAGAGACCTATATATAAAACCAGAGCTGTATATAAACATCAGTTATATTAATACCTAGCCTGCTTAATGCCAGCATAACATAACCACCAACAGGTGAATAGCATGTTACACAATACTGCCCAAGTTTTTGTAAATTTGGCAAAGAAATGGTACTTCAGAGGAAACATAAGATAACGGTGGCCTAGCAGAGGGAAGAAGCATCCATCCTCCAACTGTTAACTCAAAAAGGAAATTGGGAAATTCTCTGGAAAACAAGAGAGCTCCGAAATCCACCATTATGTTTTGTTTTCCAAATACCTGGTGAAGGTGTTTTTGGCCGCCAGACCGCAGGTCTGATTTTGGCCACCCACCTATGAAATCGTCACTGTTTTATCTTCCTTTCTTTGCAGGATCAGAGGAGGGAGAGATGGGAAGAAGAGATGCTGTGGCTTAACACAGGAAAAGATGTTTTCAGCAG
>NW_010556904.1:72110-96861 GCF_000687285.1 Phaethon lepturus
CAGGCGGCGGGGCAGGTCTGCCGACAGCGGCCACGCAAACCTCCCCTCGTTCATGGCCAGACTGGAAAAAGCTGGGAGCGACCCGGGCTGACCTCGGAGCTGGCCCTGCTGGCGCCCGACCAGAGCCCTCCCGGGGTCCCGTCCCACCCAAGATACCGGGCGATGCCATGTCCTGCATGGGGCTGGCAGCCCTGGAGCAGAGCTTGGGATGCCTGGGTTTAGTTTCCAGCTCTGCCACAAATTCCACACGTTACCCTGGGCAGGGAAACCTGATCCCCACGCTTCGCTTCTCCATTACCTCCGCTCTTCTTGTTTGTCCGTCTTCTCTGATTAAATGTTGAGGTCTAAAAGCAGGGGCTGTGTGTTCATATGGTATTTCAAGCAGTGTGGCTTGATAGGATTTGGCACATTCATGTGCAGTGAAATAAATCAATCAATAGTCAGAAGAGTTACGTTACAGCATAGCGTGGGCAGAGACGTCTACTACAGGGTCTACCTTCAGTTTCTTGATTTATTTCCAAGAACCTGAAGGATAATTTTGCTTAAGTACATAATGAAAGATTAGGGCTAAATCTGTAATAAACGTGAAAATGAAGTTATGCTACACAATGAATAGTTGTTATTGTCCCTCTCCTAGTAAAAGTTTACACACAAAAGCCTTCTGGAGGCATGGGTAGCTATTAAAATGCCTACGCACCTAATTCTGGCTTCACTGCTGCACAAAGCAGTGGGTTTGGGGATCCCTCTGCAAGACCAGAGGAAAGAAAAAAAAAAAAATCTATGTCCCTTGTTTACTGAAAAAAAGAAATGGGAAACACGGGGATTTATTCATGCACCAAAACAACTGGTCCCATTTGTTTCAATAGAGCTAATGTACAGTGAGATTGAACTGTGCCTGCTGCCTTTTTCAGCAACCAGTGTCTCACCAACACTGGCATGCACCTTACCTGACTGCCTGCTGCCAAACTCTATCCCTTGGATCCTTCTAAATAACCACGGGCATCATTTTGGTGTAAACCCTCCACTGCACCATCAGTGGGGGACACCAGTGTGGCAGGAAACCTGCTGGAAATGACAGTGAAAAATGTTCCAGCACTGAACAGCAAAGCCATAGACTCTCTTAAACTAGCCGTTACAGCGTCTATATTTTAATTTTAATGGCGAATCTTATGGAACAGACATGTTGGAAGAGCAATAAATAAGAAGTTATTGTACCTGATCTTTCATTTCTGAATAGTTAAGGAGATTAATGTACTCGCCTGCATTACTACTCTGAGCTGTTCTGAAACGAAACCCCAGGCAGAGTACCTTCGCCACGACCGCTGATGTACCAAACCGTGGGCAAGCTTTGCCACATGCCTCCATAATACATGCCGCAGCTTCTTGTTTGGATTGTCTTCTCTAAATAAAAGGTAGATCAATAAATAAATTTAATTAGCACGTTAGAATAGTCATTACTGGCTCTTACACATAACGGGGGAAATCAAACAACTTCAAAAGAGATTTGCTCAATTAACACAAGTCTTTATAACGGCACTAGAATAAGACTGTATCACAGATCTAAATAGCCTAGACTGCAATTTCTCTCCGGATTGTATTGGCATGCTTCTGACAGCCATCCTATCATTCGAGGGATCTCTCTGCACTTCCATGATATCGCTAATCCCCTGTTTTGAATATTTAATAACGACAGCGACTGGAAATCAGTGCACCATACTTCAGAGATAATTCCTGTAACAAGAATGGAGCAGCTGTTATGGCTGCAGCCTATTCTAGTTCCTGTTCCCACTCAAACTTCTTAGCATCTTCCCTGTGGAAATGTCAGGATTGGCTTTCTCGTGGATAGACCTGGCTCTGTCCATCCATAGCTGCAATTCATCAGCACAGAGCAAACGTAAGGCCAGGTTATACGCTTCCCCTTTGTGCCTACAGCTGAACCAGCAACCCTGCCTGGCCACGTGGCACATATACGTGCAGCATGGAAATTCACCATAAAAAAAAGATTAACCTCTTCATTATACTTTAAAAAAATATATCTCTAATAGAATATTTTACAAGAGAAAATCAACAAAGTTTTTCTTCAGAGCAGACACTTCCACTGGTTCTTGAACCAAATCCCAGGAAAAAAAAATTTCAATGTCAAACCAGAGTTTTACTTCTGGCAAAGCCACTGAGATTTTCCTTTAAAAGACAAGCAAAATTACCTCCACATGACCAAGATGCTGCAAGCCTTTCTCATTAGGACACTAGCTGAAAAACAGTCAATAGAAGATTCTCACATCTTTGATTTGTCTTGTCCTTTTTTGAGAAAGAAAACCTTTCTGGCAAAAAGGAGGAAAAAAAACCCAACAACAGCATTTTCCCAAGCTTGTAACAAAGTACAATTTTAAAATTGCTGGGGGCGGGGAAAAGCTTTACTGGAGTTTTCAACACCCATGACCTCATCCAAAAGCAAAGGCAGAAGCCTGCACTGACAGCAATTCTGTGCAACACACTGGTTCTTCTTTTAATGCACGAATGTCATGCCTAATGCCGGTGCTCACTGGCGGTTGTGTTCCACAAAACCAGGCAGCTCTACTAGCTGTTACTTCTCAACATACAGAGGCATCCATGAAAAAAATGTTGTAACTGCAAGAGAAAAACAACAGGCATCTTTCATCTTAACTTACTGTTAATTAAGCTGCTCATATAATTTATTTGTCGGTAATTTTACAAAGAACCTAAGCAACTGTGAACTCCGTTCAATGTGAAAAAAACCCTTTCTTTGAAGGTTTCTGCAAAATTCTACCACATGTGCACAGAAAAAATAACCTTGTCAGTACAAAATGCCTTAAAGGAATCTCGCATCAAAACCACAGCGAGGATGTAGACTGTTGACTGAAAAGATCAGTGCAGCCTCTGGAGACAGTATCAAAGGCAGAGACTCTAAGCAACAGCAGATTTAGCAGATCTCTCACTTCCATCTCCTCACTCCGGGACGCCAGCCATCTCAAGAGACTAGCTCACATCAAACAGAGGGAACCATCAGTCACAGGCTCGAAATTAAGCTTACATGATTTCACAAAAGACCAGGGTGTTTGTGAGAGATAAATGCACAGCTGAAATTCGAACAGGTAGCACGGCGAACGCTGTCGGCGTCCCGCTCCTCTCCGTCAGCGGCGTCGATGGGAGCGACGGCAGAGCTCCGCGCAGGCAGCGCTGAGGATGCTCGCCGGCGCCGACTGACTCCTGCTTACACAAACGCCCTCGCTGCTTATTCCTCCAGGTAAATAGGCAAACCAAGAGGGTTTGACGTAATTTATATGAAGAATGAGGAAAACAAATCGAAGAGACGTTGCTGAGAAAGACCTGGATGGCTGGACAGAAAGCACTGCAGAGGAGTTTGGGGCAGGGAAGGAAGAGAGGCCAAGTGATCACACGAATGCTTAAAATCGGGAGCTGCAGTTTCTTCTGGACACGGGCCATGCCATAACAGCAACTTAGACCTCATGGGGGATGTAGATTCTTGATAACATTAAATAACACCTCCAACTTCTAAAAGACAGCCTGCACGATATCGTTTGGCAGACGTCAAACTTTAAAAACTTTAAAATTACAAATTAGTGGTTTTAAACACTTACTCAAAACATGGCTTGTTTTAAGGCAAAACCTGCTCTCGCACAATGCAGAGGTGCTGTGCTCCAGCAATTGAAAATTTGTTGGATGTGTTTGTTGGGGTTTTTTTCCTGTAGGACTAACAGCATTGTCCTAGCTCTAGGTCACAACCAGCAATACATATTTTCTAAGATAAAAATGCTAGCTTTCCCCCTCCATGATTGCGTGATGCACACTGATTAAACATTTGTTCTCTAAAACTGGAAATGTTATTTTGCATCAGGAAATCATAGAGGTTTTGATTTGTTTTGGCTTTCGTTTGCAGTTTGCCTCTCTGAAAAATGATACAGGAAGAACCAAAACGTACCGTACTCACACTGTATATGAAGATAAGGTCTATCAAAAATCTATTCACTTGTGATGGATAACCTTACACAGCAGGAACAAATACATAAATAGAAATACTCTGAAACTGCTTCCTATTCACATATTCAGATCCCTGTAACTTAAGACATGTTTATGCTGAATGGAACAGCACAGAATGAAAATGGCAACAGAACCTGCTCCAACCCCACTGGGAAATTCTGGGTCAGTAACCATCCCGTGCCACCGGACGGTGCTTGGCAATGCCTTCCCCCGTGCAGGGAGTGCTACCTTATTGACTGGGGGGTGGGAGGAGGAAAAGAAAAAGAAAAAAGGAAAAAAAAAAAGGGGGGGGGGAAGAAAAAGAGAAACCTGTTCCTTCACAAGACTGGAAATCTCAGTGTTGCTGGAAGACCCTCATGAAGCTCCCAATTTCTCCTTCTGGGAAACTCCACACAAGCGGGAATGCCTCCCAAACACAACGCTGATGGCAATATTTTTCAAACGTAAGCCTCTCGATTCCTCAGTTCCCCGGCTGTAACATGGAGACAATTATAGCTCTCACCACACTAAGTGTTCTGAAAATAAAAACATACATAGTTGAGGCTACCAGAGAAGATACGCTAGGATTGACTGTCCCACAAAGGCCTCAGGAAAATTAGTATTCTCTCAGAGAAAGTTTTCAATAACAAGCAATAAATACTCTTCATCTGTGACACAGTGAGTTAACTCCTAATTATTCACTGAGCTCAGAAGTATTTTTTATCACTCCTTTGATTCCTAGCTTTTCAAATATGCCTCTTTTCTCAATTGTTTCCTCCAGGCAAAAATACTCCCCCAGGTAAAGCAAAAATATGACATCAAATAGAAACCAAAATAGCAGGGAATGCTGGTGTACAGAGTAGTTATTGTGCTAGCTGTAATAGCCTGATGCAAGAGCTGCACAAAAGTCCTGTGATAATATAAATATAAAATCCTAGCGCAGATAAAGACACACATGGAGGCATGGTATAAATGAATGCCTACTACTGAGTTACATCAAGGCTGAATTTTCCCCTGGAGTCCATGATTGATTAATTCCTGTAACTTTGGTACCTGAAAGACAGGAGATTTTTCTTGGTAGTAAAGAGCCTTATAAGATATACTTAAACGGATTATGTTGATACCTTTCATGATGTAACCCTAATGATAATTTAATTGAAAAAGTGCTTTAAGCCATAATAGCAGAGACGACAGGATTTCCTTTTTTCACTTTGACAATTATGGGCCAGTTCAGAACTGCTCTCAAAATAAGGAAGAGAACAAATTTCCAATCAACTTAAAAGAATGTGTCAAATTCTGCATTTCCTCAAGCCAAATACAGAAAGGTACTGGCATCAAAGTCTACAGATTTTCTTGTCTCTATTCCCAGATCTTTCCTTTTCCATCATGGAAAACACTCTACTTTCACCCATGTGCAAGCATGCTCATTACCGTAGCATACATACTAGATTTGCTGCCTGCTCCTTGGAGCAAATCACTCCCCAGCAATTGAGAAGCCAGTGGGTAAGGCTACGTGACTCTTACCTGCGGTCCTCTAGACGTTCTCCAGTCCTATCTTTTAGCGCTTCACATACATTTTTTGAGATGCCATCGGGTTTGTAAGATTGAAAGCATCATGCCACTAATGAACGTATGGATCATTATCATCACGTGTGTTGGTACCACCGTTTCACCGACATACTGCTACTAGAGATGGAGTAAAATGATTTTTTTTTTTTTTTTAATATGATCATTTTCCTTTCCATAGCTGTCCTGCTGATTTATATACTTCCCACAGCCAGCCTGCAAGGTGTGCATGGACCAGGACACATACTAAAACTGCCTCCGCAGGGACGGTGCTGTTGGGAGGGTGCGGCAGGACGCGATAGGATTTTGTCCATAATCCTATCCTGTTTCTCAGGCTTTGGGGGAAAGTTGCAGCGAGCTGAAAAAGCTGATTTTCTGCCAATATTTTTAAGACGACAAGCAGGATGAGCTAGGTATTTCTAGATCAGCTAACCTGGTATTGATTTCAGGCAAAATAATGTAAAAGCTGTTACGAGTGCAATCAGTAAAGAATTGAGGGATGGTAGCATAACTAATGGAAATCAACACAGTATTATGGAAAGGAAGTCTTATCGCATAAGCTCGGTATCACTACAAGTATGGCTGGCAACACTATTGGGGAAATAATACACTTAGACTACTGTCAGTCATTTAGATTAGTCTTACATGACATTCCAATTAAAAATTATCAGTGGACATAATCAATGGAGGAGAAAATAGATTAAAAGCTGGCTGATCTATCCCAAAAAGTAATTGTAAATGGGAAACTATCAGCAATTACAGACGTTTCTAAGGCCATTTTTTATGAATTTGGGCTCAATCCAATGTTGCTCAAATTCTGTCAGTAACTGTGCGATAAAGTAATACACTAACAATATTATGCAATATTATTATACAATGTTATTAAACAAAAATAATACACTAACAATATCACTGACAAAGGTTTCTGAAAGAACAGTACTAGATAAGTAAACATCAGATCAAATCAGTTCCAGAGAGTAAACCACAATAACTGATAAAGCAGGCTCAACTTCAAATAACCAGCTTCCCAGTATCATCTCATTTCAAGTTCACACGTGTAAAAATACAGGTCACTCAAAAAGGACACAGAATGCACTTGAAAAGCTGTGACTAAAAAGAATTTATGGTTACTGGGGCTGACCAGTTCAACGTACAATTACCACACAACCGAGTCACAGAGAAAACCATCTTTCACGTATGGAAACTGGAGTTGAACGTTGATACTAGTGACTAGAAATAATGCTATCAAAGCACTTATTGCATACCAAAACTTCTGTCATGTATTTTTTTTCAAAATGGAAATTACTCAGAAAAGAGCAAACACAATGATCTATGCCCTGGGTACTCTGTTGAGTTCTGAAACAAAAACAAATAAAACCAAACAAAAAACCCCAAATAAAACACAACTAACCAACCAACAAAACCTGAGACCTGAGTCTAGGTCTCAGCTTGCTGAGGAGGTGGAGAAACTGGAAACACATCTCATCATCCAGAGGAAGAATCCCAGACATGCACAGCAATGAAAGCTCAAGTGGGTGAACTCGCCAATGAAGGAAAAGGAAACACAAATAGGTAAGTTGTACTTCTCACCCCTTCTCTAATATTGGTCTTTTTACCCAACCACTTTCCACAGCCTGGAACCTGAAGAACAGGAGGAGCAAAGAGGAGGAGGAGAAGGCACTGGGAAGTACAAAGCAACGTGTACTAAGATATGATGCAGCTAACCAGGCATAAGCACTGAGTCTACAAACAGCCAGGCATTGGCAGTGCCCCCCTGATACGCAGGAAAGCTTTCTTTCCCAGCTATTTGAAAATCCTTTGCCTAAGGCATCAACATACTCTTCAGCCACAGAATTCAATCCTTATCCATAACAAAGACAAAAACTACATACGTGCACGCGCTGACTGGCGAGGAAGGTCAGAGCAGTTTGCACCCTCAACTTTCTTTTCCAGAAATTTTATTTGTACTGTTAAGCAATCTTTTTGATGAAAACCCTGCAATTTATTTTACCTTCCAAGGCAGAGATGTCAGCACCCCCTAGACAGGAAGGGTCCAGAGATTCAGGAGAGTTATCATCCAGCCACAGCCATACAGTCAGGTTTTAGTCACCCAGTAAAGGAGCCCTTCACACCTGATTCAACCTCAAGGACCTTGATCTTGACCACCTTTCACTATGTTGCTCCAAATCCATGACTGATCGTCTACTACCCTCAACCACCACAGCAGTAGTACTTCTCTCTTTGCTTCACAAATATTCTGAGAAACGAAATACATAGCAAAAATAATACAAAGTATTATTTAGTCCCTTAATAACTAGATGGCTCCAAAGGATATCCAAAAGGATAGATATCCTTTTCAGCCCATCACCTAAACATTTAATGTCTACCGCTGATTTGCTCAGATAGTTGTGCAATCTTTCTTCGCAGTCCCTTGCAGGTGCAAAATCACATCCGATTTTGTGAGACAAGGAAGGAGAAAGGATGAGTTAAGCCCAAGAGAATCACAACTGGCATTATCAAGCCATAACTTAAATGACTTAAAAAAGCCCTGATTTCAGCTTTTCAAACAGTTCTGCATTCCTAAAGACACCCTGAAGATGTGAACATTGTATGAGTTTTCTGGGGTTTTTTATGCACCCAGAATGTCTTCTATGGTATGAATTTAATTGGCAAATATTTGCATTCTCGGCCTTTTCATTCATTGGCCCTTCACGCACTCCTCCTCTATTTTCTCATTTTCATTGCTGCACATCCCTGTTGTGGATATGCAGCACTCTTCCATAGATATGGAAAAACAAGTTACTTCATCTCTTAACATAGCACTGATCTGCTTAGCACCCATGCTTCTCACAGAGAAATCATGGAGGCACAGAAAATCATCATATTAGGGGATGAAAGAGTAGCATTTAGAAAAACTTACACAAGAAAAGGGGACAGAAAAAGACAAGGTTAGCTCTAGACATGATGTGAACAGAATGAATATGCCCACAGGGCATCTGAGGATGCAAGCAGTAGGTGGTCTTTAAAGCTCTTGTCTTCATTCCCATAAACTAGAGGTGGCAGCTGCCTATGGATAAAGCCTATGGATAACCACACCACTGTTGACTTTGCTCTTGGCATGTTCTACCACCACAGTCTGGAATTCAGCTTGCAGATCTATTAGCCATTTGCCACCGAACAACATGTCCCACCTTCCTCCTCCCTGAGCCCCTGAGCTCACGGCTGCAAGATCCCATCCCTCCATGCCAGCCTGGGTATTCATCTGACCTGGGCCATTGATATGGCAATTTAGGGATCTAAACTGGCAGAAAATGTTTCACTTTTAATCTTTCTTAAATCTGTCAGCCTAGCTTTCCACCGGTTTTGTTCTCTGAACTGGCTCCCCAAGGATGGGGAGGGCACCAAAGGAAGGGAGGCAGCAGCCGCCATGGCGCACGGGGCTGGAGCGGCACCAGCGCTCCCAGCAGCCGCCAGCTTGGCCACGAGCAGAACCACAGCACGAAACCTCACCCCTGCTTAGCACGAGACCCTGGTTTCTAACAGTAGCACATTCATTACCTTACAGAGCATCTTCTGAATGAGGATACGCTACATTTTTGAGTGATCAGTCAAACCCAAACAATCAATTACATCTTTTGTCAAAACTGTTTACTCTTTCACACTGTGCTGGAGTCATTAAGAACGAACACTGAGCAGGACTGGTTATTTATCCTCCTCCTCTTGCCTTGAAAGGGAATTAATCTTAAACTTTGAATTTAGTGATCTCAGTAAAGGCTTACTGTAAATGACAGCAAGCTGCACTGACAAATATTTAAAAACAGAAGGGCCTCTGAACAACAGAATTTAGCAATGCAACTGTTCCTCAACACGTGCGTCAAGTGATGACAAACCTCTATGGAAGACAAGGTTAAAAACATGCTGCCCACCACTCGAACGCTACAGAAAACATGCTGCAATTAGCAACCTCTAGAGATTTACTCAAGCTGAGCAAGAAAAAGTGAAAGGAGCGGATTCAAAAGCAATTCTTGAAACTGCTGGCCAGCCTACTTTACATTCTCTGTGTCTGTGAAGAAAATGCAATCCTTCTGTCAAAGAAAGGTAATTAATGAACCTTCCTTACCCATCCATAGCCCCTCTCAGGAAGCAGGCCAGCAGCTTGCTCCAGCCCACGCAGTGAGGTGGGCGACTGCGCCGCAGCCCCGCGCAGCCGTACGGGCATTGGACGGAGCCGCGTACTGCCCCGCGCAATCATGTCGGCACCCTCACGGCAGGGTACGATGCTTCAGCTGAGGGGACAGCAGTTTTTTAAAACACATTGCCCAAGGTGAGACAGGCACATCCCTTGGCTTGGCCCGGCCATGGTCCCCTCTCACTACCCCATGCCACGCTGACCTTCCCGGGCACACCAAAACAAGCAAATGCGTTTTGCCAGAGCAGAATAAACCAGGATGTCTTGAGCTCTGTTTGGTGCCTGTTACTGGAACACAAGAGGGAGATGGGGCTTGGGCATTCAGACAAAGAGGCCTTCTGCAAGCCCTCTGCCTGCGTGTATGGTGACCCCCCCAAAAAATTCAGTAGACTCCAATCTGTGCTGCTTGCCTATGTAGGGTGTTTCTTTCCTTTTCCCTTCCCCTCCAGGGGAAAAAAGAGAGTCTGCTTTTATGTACTTTAAGAATTTTTAAATCCCATTTTAAAACAGATGCAATTTTTATCATTATTTTCCCTTCATTTCCACTGCTCCCCTCCATGGGTCCCCTTCCACCCCAGCAAAGCTGACAGCTCCCCACAGCAGCAAGCCACGTTGACGGCCATCATCTCATTCATATGCACACTCAGAGCACTATAAATCTGCTCAAATATCATCCCTCCCCCGGGGCAATGTTTTCTTCCCCAGAATATCTACATTGCTAGCTGCAGAAATTTCTCCTTCTAATTAACTTACAGGTTCCAAATACCACCAGCTGGAACCGCAGCGCACAGCCCGGGCGCTGAATGCAGGGGAACCCAGCTGAAGGATGAGGGTCTTGGCTATTGTTTCTTTACCTTGGTGCATCTCCCCCCCCCCTTTCATTTAACAGCCAGCAAGTTGAAAGCTACCAGATCCTTTATCAACACATGAATGGCCAGCGAATAATCCATGAATTGAACGAACTGAAACTATCCACACAACCCTTCACTGTTATTTTTGTTGGCTGTGTCACATCATGTTATATTTCTGATGTGTCACGTTTGTGCCTGAGTCATGGTGCAACCTGATGGAAGAACAAAGCACGATGCAATGCAACAGGACATACCGGTAAGGTCAAAAAACTTTATATGACTGTTGATTGACAACCCACCACTAATTTGGATTTAGTTAATTCCTTCTAAAAGACAAGAACAAAGTTCAGAGAAGGTTAAAGGGCACACGCAGAGTTTAATAATCTATTAACACAATAGTCTGCCATATATGACAATGCAATAAGCTGAGGGAGTTTGCCAGAAACACTTCACTTTGCAAAGAATATTTACAGCAATGCTTGATTCATTACACACTCCGTATACACAGAGAAGGGCAGTGTTTCTCTAACGAGAAAGCATGAGCTGAGCAGTCCTAAGGTAAAAAAAACCCTAAGCTGCAGCCAAATCAGAAAATTAAGGTTATCATCTTTTTAATTTTTGTTGATAAAAACTATTTACTATTGGGGCTGAGTTCAGGCAGGCTGGGAAAGAGAACCTGATTTCAAAGTAGCGTCGAACAACAGCAGGGAAATGAAGTGGCGATTTTGATCTTAAAACTTTAAAAACTGTAAAGATCAACTCATTAAGTGCTCTCTGCCTTTAAACTCCTGCTTTTTCGATGGATAGTTTTCGGTTTTATTGGATTTTGTTTCTTTAATGCAGACAACAAGGCTGATCTTCATTTTAATTTAAAACCAAAGGCCATTATCAGACAGCTACGGCGCTGTCGCTGGGAAGAGTCACCAGGCTTCAGTCTTCTGCCCGACGTACAGGCGAAGGTTTGCTCCTTCGGCTGCTCCTGCATCAGCACAAAGGAGCCGTGCTGCACCGGCAGCCTCACCATCCTCCTGGAGAGCAAGCCGGGACCTCTGGGCGCCTAAACCAGTCCTGAGGAGGAACTTTCAAAGAGCAGATCTGCATTACTTACAGCAGTAAGGGAGACCCTAACGTTGAAGACGGCGTGATTTGTGATGATGATCTTAACCCAGCACCACTTCAAGAAATAAATGTTACTGTCTTTCAAGGCCATTCATACTTTGCCCAAATAAGGCTTCAAGAAAGTTACAACTGAAGTTCTTTTGGCTTGGGGTACTGCTTTTTGCTGCCTAAATAAGCCCATCGAGCACTTAACCAGTAAAAGAATAATGATGCCAGCAAAGTGCTCCTTGTGTTATACCAATATGTGCGTGCTTTGGATCAGGACAGTAAAAACATCACAAATGAATGAAACAAGCTATAGCAGTACAAAAAAAAAAAAAACCCCACTCAATTTTTGCTGCAGTAACAGAGGGCTCAGTAGGTGCTCCTGTGAATAACAGCACTGTTTTCATACTTCCTTATCTTACTGACATAGGTACACAGGCAGAACCAGTTGGTAAAGATCTTACAGAAGCCTCATAGGAAAAAAAAAAAGAAGGGTGACTGACAAATCAGAGGGCCACAATCATGCTGCCCAGTCCAGTTACATGGCAATACAGGAGAACAAGAAGCAAATCAAAGGGAGACCAAATTTTCCTCAACCTACTCAAGAATCATCCCTTGGTTTTGCTGAGGTTTTTCTGTGACTGGGAAGATTATCTATTTAAAAGCAACTTGTGTGCAGCATTTCAGCATCGAAAATATGCAACACAGATTCAAAAGCACACTGAAGTTCAGACCACCTTTCAGTTTCCTTGTCTTGCACCTGTAAACTGGATGCATCCAAAATTCACGCTAGAAAACGTTACCCATGTATAAAACCACGTTTCAGAAATATCTATTTTGTAGCTAATATTTCCTCCAAGCCTACTATGGATGTGTCCTAGGGAGTAGTGCTGTCGTCATATCATACTGTGTGGACCATTGCCAACTACATTTCTCCACATGGCAGCCCCTGGAACTGATGCAATCCCATGGTGAGCACCTCACAGTATCACCACTGCGATTCAGAAGCGTAAGCAAAGATTGCCTTGCCCCCTAAAGTAAATCTTGCCTTTGAGACAACTCCCATGGGAAGGATTGTTTTGCTATAGGATTTTGCAGACTAAAGAAAAATCAATGGGTTGATACAGGAAACGGAGGGGTTTAATTTTTGAGAGACAGTGCTTTCTAAATTTTATCTTAGCGTATGTGACTGAAACCTTAAGATGCATCAGGGTGACACCGGAAAAATCCTTAAAATGGCAAATTTTGGCACCAAGTTTTCATAAACTCCTTTCCCCATCCCAAGAACTCTGTAATAGGCACTCAGGCAGGGAGATTTATGGCTTCCTATTCAAGCCCCCCAGCCATCAATGCAAAGAATCAATTCCTGCTCCTTCCAAACAGGAATGCAACCAAAGACAGACCAAATACACCTCTCTGAAAATACAATCGCAAAGTCAGAGCGTACAGAAGGCATCCCCGCCATTAACATAGTTAGGAAACTGGGAAGCCGCATCAATCTTTAGCAACATATTTTGCCTTCCCTGATGATGTTCTGAAACAACACAAGGAGTGCAAGAGGATTTTCTTACTGAGTAGCACCATACTTGGAGTAATACATTACTGGTGGGACTCCCCTGATGATGTATTACACTAATGCATCATTAGGATGATGTTTCACACTGATGATATATTGCAGTGCAACATAATGAGAGCAATAGCTCACTGGGTGCATAATCCTGCCAGGAGCTGTGCGCCTGCAGCTCTCTGACTTCATTTGCAGTTCAGGGTGTCCAAGGCTTAGATGGATTAGATCCTCAGGTACACACAGCTTAAAGGATGGCGGAGTCAGAGAAATGCCAACATACAGGTGGGTGCAGTTAATTACAGGATACAACGTACAGTATGCTAATACCAAGACGCACTTTGGCATCACATTTTTACACCTGTGCAAAACATCTTCAAACTAAGAGAAGTTGCTGCAGGCAGGGCTGCCGAAGCCGCTTATTCTTATGTTCGCCTGCAGCAGCCATCGGAGCAGATTCTGGTTGCTTACAGCACTGATAAAAATACTTAGCTTGTATCTTCCATGCCAGATGTCTTTTTGAAGGAAGGGGAAGGTTGGCGAAAGGGGGTGGTTGATTGTTTTTAATCAATAACTTCAGTGAAATCAGTTCTGTTCAGCTGCTTCTATAACCCAGACTAAGAAAAAAAATAGGTAGTTTTGCCAACAATGAAAGATTCTGGTGACCTTTTTTCTGACCTTTTTTTAACAAACAGAGCTATTTGAGCTGTATGAAATTTTAAAAAGACCTTTGCTCTATGATCAGTGCCACTGACAAGAAGGCAACATTTTAAGAATTGTGAAATCATATACAATGTTCAAAGGGAGGGCAAACTGATATATAAACAAGGAAGGAACAAGCCAGGTTGAATAATAAAAGAACTTCTCTTCCAGTCTCACAAAAACATTAACATTTTACAGTTGAACCACAACTTCATTACTTATTTAGTTTTCGCTTCGATACCTTCAGGGTTCTTGACTAAGTCTAAAATGTGTGTGTACACATGCACACAAATATAACAATGACCCTGCATGCAATTTCCAACTTTGTGGATTTATTCAGTTCTGAAAAACATAACAGTATTTTAGACAACTACCTAATGTGCTCTGCATGTTCATCTTCCAGGTTCTTCTAAATTACAGTTGTCCACAGTGAATGGACCAGACTCCTCTCCAGGGAACATCAGCTTCTCTGGTCACACATTTTAAAAAAATGCGTCTTTCATACCTTTCTCCTGACAACTGTAATTGAGAAACCACAGGGTATCTAATGGATCAGAAAAGAGTACAGCCACCTCAAATAGCCAAATGATGAGTTAATATCTGATTATTTTTTGTCTTCATGTGTAGCCTTTCAGCCTGCCTGAGCGACAGCGCTCTGCCTTGTAGATGCTGCCTCCAGCCAGTATTAACAAACAGGTGGGGAATACAGAGGAAAGAGCTGATCCTTCCAATTCTAGTCTTTCAGCCAGTTCACAGGTGCCTCTGCACCAGAAAAACAAAACAAAAAAAGACACAGTTTTATGAGACCACTTCTGAGCAGCCCCCCAGCACATCCTAGGATAAATTAATTTCTAAGAAGATTACGCCGCTCGAGCACCACGCTGACCTAGCCAGTAGCCTGAATCCACCCCGTCAGGGTAGTGGGTTTTTCCAAGCAGAGCTGTTCCCCCCATTGCCCAGGAGCAGAACAAGGACCACAGCAGAGGGAAGGAGGGGCCAGCATAAACCTCACCTTGTTGCTTGCGGCATACAGCTACACTGTCCCCAAGCCTGAGGACGGCAATGAAAACTCACCCCTTAAACAGGCTGCAAGGGAAAAAACCAAAAACAAACCAACCCACCAAAAAAAAAAAAAAAAAAAAACCAACCAGAATGGTGTCATGCATTTCCTCCACCAGGCACCCATGCAAGGGCCAACCACGTCCTGGCCATAAATTCTCTGGCACAGGAGCATTATACCAAGGGAAAGGAATGCCTTTCCATCTGTGTATTTCCCCTCAGGCGCTCAGTTGATAATGAAACCAGTTAAGGTCTTTGGGTTCACAATGTTATTATAGTCAGATAATGTTTCGTTTGCAGCCGAGACTGAAGAACTCCTAAGTAGCGTATTACAGGCACCATACACCTGTTAAGTCATGGCGTTTCTTCTCTAAGCGCCCAAATCTGTTTTAGCCATCTCCAGAGATTCTTCCGCTCACAGTTAATTACGAAGCACTGACTGTACTCATTTCCTGATCTTAAAGGGAATCTATAACAAATGTATGCCACAGGTGAAGTCCGTTCCCCTTGTCCCTCACAAATACCAGCCATCCTTCTAGCAGCCCCGGCTGCCCTCCTTCACCCCCTTCCCCCAGCCATCCTGGACCTTCTGCTCTGACACAAATGTGGCACAGAAAATAACCACCTATTATTAGGAAAAAAAAAGGGCATGGGCTGACAGAGCCTAACGTTTTAGAAAATAATGTATTACAAACGCACCTCTTGGACACAAAAACATTGTCACGGGCGACCAGTCCAAGGTCATTCTGCAGAGACCTATGGTGAACATCAACATGGACAGACTCAATTCTGGCTGTTTTGCAGTCAGTGATGCCTGCGTAGAGGGCCACCTGGCATGGCAGCAGGATTTTATTCACTCTCTGTACATGGCTAGAGACATGATCACGTCTTTCCAAACCATTTGGGGAGTACTTGTGTTTATAGTGATTAACGGGCTCAGGAAGAAACTTGCCCCTTGTTTTACTAAAAACTCATTGGAGCCACTTTTGCCCTGCGATACATATCCTAGTACACAATTTTGATCCAAAGTATCATTGTGCCTGCTACAGTACAAGATATTCTGAAATCAGGTCAGGCAAAATAAGCGTTCTGGGGAAAAAGATAAGGGAAAAGTAGTCCATCGTAAGAAAAAAGGATACTTTGTTGTGGCAGCAACCTTTCTTCATGCTCCTCCTAGCAGGCTGATGTCTGATCCTGGGCACAAATCCTTGGGAATAAGTCTCCCTGACCTTACAGACATACATTAGGTCAATGGTTCCCAACTTTCCGGACCGATAGACAATTGACAACGATCAACATTTTTCTCAAATCGTCACATACGCTTACCATCAACCTTGTGACTGGAAACTCAATAAAGGTGATGTGACTCAGCAGCGTGGCTCTAACACCTTCTCCATCACTCCTGAGGGATGACCAGTGCTCGCGGACACAGCGGAAGAGCCCCCCTCTTGGCTGGCAGCATCTTTGAGAAACTTGGATATTGAATTTGTTCACCAGCTCCCACATTTTTACAAGTTGTTTTACACCAAATCCCAGGAGCCAGCTGCCTCCCATGTCATCATCCCCCTCCTACATGGCCCTCTCCCCTTTTCTTGGCTGCCAAGAACCAGCCTAACCTTCCTAAAAACACTTCTGCATCCTTCTCACCCCAAAGACAACATCTCATTAAAGATGCAACCCTCCCACTTCGAGGATAAACACAAAATGATTCCTCCCGTAAGGAAAGAGAGAGCAAAAACATTTTCTGCAATTATACATATGTTAGTATGCCTTTGTATGGGATAAAAGCACAGAAGCACAGAAACACCACAGAAATCAATTAAATAAAACCAGACACAACCCGACAACTTGCTGGGACAAGAAAGTAAAGAAAAAGATTAAAGGGAGAGCTCCTGGGTGATGGACAAGTGGAGTGCGGCAGGTGCGACTTGAAGCTATAGGTAAGGAAAGGGACTTCGGGTGCTGGATTCCTTTTGTGAGTGTAGAGTACAGAATATCTTTTTGCCCATCTCAAACAACAGATCTGACCCCAAAACTACATTTTTCCTCCAAAGAGAAGAAACTTGCTATACCCCAAAATGTGCTCCGTGCATCCAATGAGAAAGGAGAGGCATTAGCTCCAGAGAGCCCTTGCAGGAGAGCAGCTTTAACAACTTTGTTTAGACCTTCTGAAACATTCCCCTCCCAACCCCAAAAAGACAAAAGTTTACCAAACAGGGATACACATTTCTTATCACTTCATTGCTTTCTTAGTGGGACTATAACTGTGGAGACTTTTGGGCAGCCAAAGAAGTTCCATGGGCCCAGAACTGACTAAAAAATGCATTGTCAAACAACACCTAGGGAGGAAAAACGCACATATCTCACTCTGGTTTTTAGTGCTAACACTCTTCCTACGTATAGTTTGTTAGGTTTGTAAATTTGGGTATAATATTCTCAGCCCTGTTAGAAACCCACCAATACACATGTAGAGCACTTTACAGTGGTGAGAAAGGTTTGACAGAAACACCATTTTAACTGCCCGCGTTAGTGGCTGCCCATGTACTTGCACTAGTGATGGACTGCCTCATTTAGGCTTTACCTTGGTTATGTCATCCAGCTTCGTCTTGGATGACAAGGTAAAAATTCATTGGTTATTGAAAAAAAAAAAAAAAGTAAAATGGGGAGTATTTCCAGTACTTTGGTACTTGTGGAGTTGAATAAAACCGAGCATTTTTTGTGACTTGTGCTATATGCTTTAATTCACCTTCCCAAATAACTTACAGCAATGATTCATATTTTTTACTACAAGTAAATACAATTACCTATGCTTAAAAATCAAAGACATTGCAATATGTTTTCATCAAGTTTGTGCGAGTAACTACATATTAAAATGGCAAACATCCCTTCCAATAACATTCTGGCAGAGTTCACTACTTCTGCAAGTAATAAAAGCAGAGGAGAGCAAACTGTGCTCCAAGACGTTTGGCTGCAGCGCCATGAGACAACTGATGCGTTCCAAATGTCTGTCAGGTCACTTCGCAAAACTAACCACCGCTAATCAACAGTGAAATCTTTCTCTCTCTGGCTTAACTGTATTTCTGGTTTTGTTGAACAGAAGAAAACTGCCCGTTAGTTGGACTCTGCCGGAGCGCGCAGCCAGGGGAAACATACTGTCAACCTGACCGGTCCAGTTAAGACGACGCAGTTCAATTACAATACTTAATTGACCACCGACTGCACACCCAGGTTTTGTGAAAGAAGCTGCAGCATATTCCTGTTGCTCTTCACAAGAAGCACGTCAGTCTCCATGGGCTATCTTGTTTCTAAGCACCCAGACATTTTTTGAGAAGTCCTGAACTCAGCTTTGCATTTCTAGGATGTGAGCCTTTCTTTGCCTCCGTTGCCCGGCCCAGAAGTCGCGTCCTTGTTCTCTTACTCTTCATACATCTTCCTTTTCTTGATTCCGAGCTACGTGGGACAGAGATCGTATCTCCCTCTTTGTTTGGAAACTCTGTAGCAGTTTGTGCATTGCAGTGGTATAATAAATAAAAAGTAATAAAAATGTTAGGAAAGTCCTTAGAAAAGTCCACGTTATTTTTACAATTACTCATGCTGTCGCCGTTTAAGAAACAATGCCAGGAAGACCTAGGATTTGAAGGGGCCTTGTAACAATTTTTGTGAGAATACGCCATCGAAACGATGATGTTACCGACAGCAAAGTGTTTTGCAAGGTGTACGGCTTCTCCTGCTGCTTTTTCGAGTGCTTCTAACAGATGTTCAATTTCAAGTGGTCTGCAGATACCAATAGGCTGATGGTTCTGCCGGAATCGGAGCAGCAGATGTGCCCCGCATTATGGTTTGCTATTCCCTTTATGAATTGATATGTCACCCCGTGGGTTTATAGCTAGTTAATTTTGTAATGACATCACTAGTTCTATACTTTTAATGATTCTCGCAGGATTTAATTTCTCAAATAACAGAACTCTTGATCCTGGAATTGCTATACGAAAGCAATATATAATAAACAGATTTGTTTACATGATACAGTTCTACCTCCCACCAAATGCCTTCGCTGATAGCTTTTAGGTAATGCTGATACGCAGGTGAATTCTTCCAAAGACTGCAGATTTACAACATGGCCTCGTTTCAGGGCTCCGGACTTAATGTCTGTGCATCTCTCCACAGGATCATTACCCTCAAACAAGCATTGCTCGGTGGCTGGAAGGAATGAGGCGAAGAAGGGAATAAGGATAGAAATAATGGGGATTTCCACTGGTTCTGCCGTAGCCCCTGGGTATTGCTCCTGTCAGATGCTCTCGTCCACGGCGGTGTAACCTTACTACTTGCATGGTACCCAAAGAAAATCACAATGCACAGGAAATTGTGCTGCATTTTCCACTGGCGGTGACCTGACTGTGACGGGGCAGCGCTCCGGCTTTTGGCTTGGACACTTTCAACCTTAAAAGGGAGCCAAGATTTTTTTCTCCCTCAGATACGGCCACAGAGGTTGTTAGAGCCCAGAGGTGTTGCAAGCCCTTGCGGAGAACCTCCGCTATCAGCTGCGGGCTGCGCAGAGCGGGCAGCAGGACGGCACCTTTCTCCCCTGGAGTATTCAATACCGTTAAAGAGCATCTTTCTTCTTGTTTTTAAATATGGGGGGAAAGCGATGCTACTACAGCTATATATAAAGGACTTCTGGCATTTCCTTCATAAAAAACTAATGTTTAGGTATTTAAAAAATGACCGGAAAAAAACATTGCAGGTTGTAAAACCTTCTAGTTAGGTATGTTAATGTTATAAAGCCTTGAAACATACCTGAAAACTTTGAACTTTGAGAAATGAGAAGTGAAGACTGTATAGGTATACTCTTTTTCTCCCCATATCTCAAAAACTATATTGCCACATTACTGCAAATACCAAAATAGATCTTTAGTAAAAAAACAGCTCTTGAAAAGCATCTAAGACTTAAATTTACAGATAAACATTATCTGCTCTTACACACCCTTACTGATCTAGCTGAAAGATCAAGGCTTTCATTTTTAAGCAGCAACTAGATAATTTTTGCACACATAGGGAAGAGAATGATCCCCGGTTGTGGCCACAGGCAAAGTCTCCACTGCCCTCACAGGAGCTGTGTGCCCGTGCTGGGGTCTGAATCCATCCCTAGGAAGGTAAAAGGATGAGGAAGTATTTTTGTGAATTTTCCACAGCATTTCTCCCCTCCACCCCCCCTTTTTTTTTTTTTTAAGTGTTCCATCCTTATTTCTTGCAGTTCAGATTTCTTTAAAGAAGTGAGTATGAGTCTTAGTGCAAGTCTCAGATTTAAACATACAAAGCTCAGGAAAGCTAATGCTGAGGTTAAATCAAGTTTGACTGGCCTTCAGCGCTGAAAAATAGCGAAGACCAAGCTCTACCTGGAGGTCCACACCTACTGCTTGCATACATTAGTTGACCTCCATCTAAATTTAAGCTACAAGCAAGCGTGTTTGTAACAGCAGGCAGCACACTGATCCCGTGAACATCTCGGACTACTCCGAAAGCAGAAGTGCATTCCCCAGAGACATGGCACACCACAAGCCCTCCAGACCCACCTCTCACGCTCTGCTCTGGGCTCCCAAGAAATGCTGAACCAAACTCTTCCATCACCTGAACTCAGCATTCCTCTCCCAAAAGCTCTCAGCCAGGACTCTCAGGCCCCCTCCCAAACACCTTGAACTATGGGCTGAAAATCATGCTCAAAATCTTTGCTCCTCTGGCATAAACTAACTACTTGCAGTGGTGAAGCTCGTTTGTGTAGGCAGCTGGACTTCCTCGGTGGCTTTCCTGAGAAACAAGGACCACCATAAACCTGAAGGTCTAAGTAAATAAAGGGCGTATTGCCTTGGTCCAGCCTTCTCCAGCACGGAAGGATGCCCATACAGAGACTTCCAGTGCCTCTCCAGCACTTCCCCTCCTTCAAAACCCAAACTCCCGGCCAAAACCTGCATCCTGCTGCCCATGCGCTTCCCCCAACAGAGACTATGAAGGAATGAACACATGCACGTGGCAGACGTTGGGCGCGTCACTCAGCGCACAACTTCAGAGTGCTCGGGTACTGCGACCGGGAGCCCAGCAGCCTAACCCAGATGAGACCCACTGTATTCAGAGGGTACGACTGCTTTCTAAAAATGCGTTATCTAGACAAAACAGTTGAGTATCTTAGGGATGCAGGTTCTGGTTTTCCGAATATTTCTGATATTTACTCTGACATTTCCTCTGAGTACGCATGGTGTTTTGAAAGGAAAGGAGTTTTCTGTTGCTTAAGGCCAGTCCTTCCTGTTTGTTAGTTTATCCCAAACCTAAGTTTGCACGTGAATAAAACTGTTGCTTTAAGTCTGATTTCAAACATGTGGTAAAGGAGGATCTAACAATTTTATGAGATATAGTTACTTTTGTAAAGGGTGAGTTTGCCCTGGGGAATTTTCTCTGACTAGATTTATCACAAGTTTTTTGAACCAGATAATTTTGTTTGATAGCACATCTGGCAGCATCATAAAATCTTGACGTCCCAAGCTATTACACAGGAATTACTTTTGTAAATCATTTATGAATATTACTGATGTAGGCCTATTCTGGGCAGTAAGAAAGGAAATGGAGCACTGAAGGACAAAGGAAGGGAAAAAGGATTCCCTGCCCTTTAGAGGCTCATCAGATAGGGTGGGTATTTATCATTTTAAATGGGAAACATGCTGTCATTGATACAGCTGAAACGTCCACATAACACAACTTGTTCTCCATATTCCCTAAACAGGCAAAAAGGGAAGAAATTCTAGATGAGGAAAACCATAAATCAGTCTCTCCTGATGAAAATTTGCCCTATCCAAGTCTTAAGTAAGGCTTCCCAATTAAATGCCACATATTGCTAAAAGCATAGCAAACACAAACTAACAACCCAAGAAGAGTAAAGGAGGGAAGTCTTACCAAGGCCAGCACTGAGGCCAAAAAAAAAAAAAAAAAAAAGCATATTTTAGCTCAAAAAACGGGTATTTACAAAAACCCCATGGTGACACGCTTTCTGAACAACATGACTGAATGGAAACTCTCCACGTAATGAAAATAACATGATTAGGTTTTCTTAAAACTGTAGCTGCTAAACATATGCCTTCAGAGGGAAACCTGGCAAAACAAAAGCTTATGTTCACTTTTAATACCATGAATTATCACACGATTAACAATTTCGGAAGACTGCACCTATCGATTTGCATTGGAAACACATCAGACGTTGAGAAAACATACAGAACCACCACGCTGCCAAACCCAAAGTCTGGCATTATATCGTTTTGTACAACACACTGTGTGTTTCATTTGCAATGGATGCATCGACACCAAAAACACCATCACTGGGCAGGCGGGCGGCAGACAGGTCACCCAGTAGGAGCCAGAAGCAGGGGACTGGAACCAGCCCTTCGCTCTTCATTCCTGACGTCCCCAACACTGGGAGCTACTGGGTGTTATTTTTGTTGGGCCAGAGCAAAGGAAAAGGTCGTTCGCAATACTCCGCAGAAACATATTTCCAGCCTTAGGTAAGAAGGCCTTTTGTTGGGGAATTTCCTTGCTCTGGGGCCCGTAAGGAGGGAAGGAGCAATTCTCTGACAGCTCCTATTAGACTTCCAAATGCCAGGCTCCTTCAGACGGCAGCACGCCTACGAGGGATGCACAGAGCCGCTACGGGCCGCGCGCCAGAATTACGCCACGCGCTCCCCCTGCCAGAGCAGACGATTTCTAAATTCGACTTCCTCCCAGGAAGCAAATTCCTGTCTATACACACCCAGAAGTGATTCCTTGCAGATGAGCACGCTGCCTGCTAAAATTCGAAGCGGACTACATCCACAGGGTGCCGGGGACGCACCTTGGCAGGGCAGAGCTACGGCAACGGCCACCAGCTGCGCCGAGTCGAGAGGCACTCTTGTTCCTTTAGAGAGTGGCAGTACTGAAAAAAAAGCAGCTCTAATATGAAAAAAACCAAGCTTAATTCTTTTTACAGTTTCAGATTAACTAGAATCAGCAAATGACAACGCAACACGGTTTTATTGATCGAAGCATGGATGCCTTCAAGCTGCACAAAGAGCCCTACCAGGAAAAAACCCACAACACAAACAAGAGGAACAACTGAAAAGAAAAAGTGGTTTCCAAGGTCATGAATGGTATCTGCAGGGTATCATCTGGACACTGCTCCTCAAACTTGCCAGTATGAGGCCACACTGGCTGTAGCTAAGAAACCTGACATTCATATTCTGTCTATCCCCCTCTTTCTGAATGCGAACACATGTTCTGTCTTTTCGATAAGTATGTGCAACACATGCACTGAATAGGTACAGAAGTCTTAGAAGTCACCCGTTAATTGCAGATATCGACTACATAAATGACCACATAGCGAGTCTTCCTAAGGAGACAGAACTGGAAAAAAGGGAGACAGCCACACTAAAATTAGAAGGCATGAAAAAGTTCAACAACATAATCAAGCAAGGTCAATTCATGTATTTTTTCCTAATTCAATACAACTATTATAATATTATTTTAGACAATTCCAGGGTGCTAAAGAGTGCTGAAGGGTTTTTTTTTTTCAGTCCATTAGAGACAGCACTTGCCTCAGTAACTATGCCGAGAGAGGAAAATCCATCATGTATTAACCATACTCCAACCTCCAACAGAAATATTCCGCATTTTGTGAAGTAAAGTGAGATGTAGGAGTCCTTGACCTTCTAAGTAATTAAGGGAAACAGAGACATTCTTGTTTTTATTAGAGAGACACTAAACTATTTGAAAATAATTTGAATAGCTGGAGAATTAGTGTATTTGCCTGTTCATAAGTAGTGCAGATAGTTTACAGTTCTCTTGGGGGCAACACATCGTAATGAATATCTGCTATTCATATTTAATGCAATCTGCCAAAGAGTGCTTTTGGGAGGACTTTCTGTGTCAATATAATGATTAACAACAGAACTGGAAAAGTAAATGAATTCCTGCAATGGGTGGGGCTGGCAAAAATATCTTGCAGTACTACACCAGTAACACTGTACTCTTTTAATGATACCAGTGGAAAATCCATTTCCCAGGGAAAAAAAAAAACAAGCAATCTTTAAGTTGGAGTTAAAATGGTAAATAACCAGCAGTAATGGCAGGAAAAACAATTCCAGCAGAAAACAACACTTAAAACAACAACCTGCCTGGCCTGAGTATGTTTGAAAAGCCTGAGATGCAATACTGACTACTAAATATAACAATCAGTATTTACACAGCACTACCCAGAAGTAAAGCCTTAGTTAGTTCCTTGTCTACATCTTCCAGTTCCTCAGATGATCTTACTTTCCATACATGTTCTCATACCGGAAAGATTTACGTAAAACAGAATATAAAGTCCTTTATTCTTTACAATGCACTTTTAAAACACCCCAGACAGAAAAGTATGGAAAAGCTTGGCTAAAATACAACGAATGACCTTAGTACAGATTTTTCTCCTTGACATCCCAACAGCCCTCTAAATAACACATTCGGATTTTTTTTTAATCTGGATGAACCAATCTTACTAAGTTTATACAAATTCCAGGACATTCTTGTATCGGGCTCACCGCTCTCCCCTGCCCCTTTACCAAGCTACTCCTACTCCTTCACCTTTGCAACAAATGAAGGCAGAATATTGAGGATCCAAAGGCTCATGTCAGCAGCCTAAGGACCAAAACGGGGGGGGGGGGGGGG
>NW_010556904.1:96872-125298 GCF_000687285.1 Phaethon lepturus
GGGCGGGTGCGCTAGAGATAGAATATGGGGTTGCTCCCATCAAATGCCATGGGCTACGTGAATCACCCCATTCAGGCAGGATGCCTCAAGCAGGATGCTCAATCCAAGCAGAAAGGGAACAATTGCCAACTAGAGTGTTTTATTATTTAGTAACTCCCGCAGCGGCTACTGTCCAGACCCTATTTTAATTTGATCTAGGATACAGTCAGCGATTACTTTCATCACACCTCCCCACGCCATGGCCTCCAGCTCATACCAACTGGCTCTGTTATGTAGTGCTATGGTCTTCACCCATGTTAAACTAATTCTTTAAAACTCATTCTGGTGAAGCAACATTACAGAAACCAGTCCTACAAAGACGCTCTACCAACGAGCAGCACGGCTTCATCTTCCCGGTGCTGAGATTCGCCTGTGAAACTGCAACATTGCTGTGTGCCTTGCGGTTCCATCAGCCGTAACTTAAAGACGGTACTTGACTCATCAGTTTTCAACTCAGTGAATATACTACAATGATCTGTGTGGCTATTACGTACCTTCTTTCTCAAATTTCAGGTGGTGCTTCACTTGGCTAGGGCTTTTTGGTAGTTTTTTGAGGTTTTGTTGTTTGGTTTTTTTAATAGTAATTTTTACAATTAATTCTTTTCTATAAATTAAAAGGTGCATTTATGCCCCAACAGATGCTTTATAAAGAAGGTAAACTCTTCTTAAGCTGGCATTCTCACAATGTGAAAGTTGCCTTACTGGTCTCTGGCAACAGCATTACCAGCATTGGGTCTCATGATGGCAAGACGGGCCCCTTCTTCCAGGACTAACGATACTTACCTGAACCTAAGATGCTTTTACTTTATTAAGATGTCATGTAATAATCTTTGACCACATTTATTTATTCCTGCCCCAAATATTTCACTAACATTTTGTGATTTTCCTGTCACAAATGTGTCAGCCTCTGCAGGACTTTTGTTAAGCGTGCATTGCCCACAGCTGCTCCCAGTCCAGCCGAACTTGTTGGTGTGGGACAAGCTGGTGCACGACCCAAAAAGCACAGGAATCCCTCCAGCTTGGCCTTCCCTTACCATTTCTAAATGAGCTAAGCAGTAATCACCCTTAACAATCTTTGCTTTTTTTTTTTTTAATATGGAAGCAATTCCTCGTTATTAATGCAACCAGGGAAGCCTGCATGCCATCTGACCTCAGGATCAGATCTGCTCTGTGCTGTATGGGGTAATGCAGCGGTAGGTAAATCAATCGGACTTACAAAAGTAATGATCTTCTCGACAGTGGTTTCATTTGGTGCTAATGCATAGTTCATGTATGCATAAAAGTGAGTATTTTTTCATCTTCTGACCTCTTTAGCACCGTGACCAGCCCTCTAATTATTAAGTATTTTGCACTATGTATCTCAGTACAAAAACAGAAGCCAAGTCACAGGTCATGGAGGCAACACTATTATTAACGTCAATGACACTAAATCACTCCATCCTGAACTCTTATTGTAAGCCCCTTGTTCTCACAAATTAGTATGTCTAAAATACTGTTGCCTGTTTAACAGGCTGGAGATCTCTACCCCAACTGCAGATTAAGATAACTTAATGCAACTTGATATAAGGCTCTCTGCCATCATGTAAAGTCTAAAACCAAGACAGAACAAAATAAAGCAGGACAATAAGATGAAGGCTTAAATGACTGCAACTTTGAATAAAGCTGTTGAACTGCATTGTTTTAAAAAGATTAAAGGGATCTTTATAGCATTCCTATTATGTAAAATCACTTCCACGGGATTTTGCATGAATGGAAAGAACCTAGAAGATAAATAGTACAATAGTTTCAAGCATATAGAGCGCAGTGGTTTGGCCAAACTTTGATTTCTTCAGGTCTTTGCAAGAGAGATCTATATTCTTCCACCACCCAGTGTAAGTTCTAATTTTAAGAGAGGCCATCAATCTTACTGACCTCAGCCCATGGGTGGCTTCAACGTAAAAAAAAAAAAAAAAAGTTACAAAAAATTCACAATGGAAAACAAAAACCTGAAACATAACCCAAAGCTCAACTTTCTTGCTTCCAAGAACTTGTCTTCATAACTCTATCGATATTAATGTCAAGCTCCAGAATCAGAAGTCTACAGGTTTTGAAACAAGACAGACAGTCACCACCAAAGGTAAGAAAACAGAGCGGTACAAACTAGAAGAGTCATCCTGGAGGGGACTGTGTCTGAAAAGAAATTCTCATTCAAGTTACCCTCCTCCCTATCCTGCCAATTTTAGCTGGTATTTTCAAACACTACTGCCTTGAGCTATGCACAACAGCTGCCAGGCTTTCATGCTCAGGCAAGGCAAGCCAGTGCTGCAAAGCACCTTGACAAAAATAGTGCCCTGAAAATGCTGGGACCAGGGCATAAAGATGCAAACGCAAAGATTCAGTAGCCACCACTTATTTGCATATCCCCAGAAATTCATATTTAGTGCTACTTTTTTCAAAGGATGAACACTGACCAATTTATTAACATTGCATCTGCAACACAGTTAATTGCACAGGAACAACTCATGGAAAAGAAAAACTCTGCATATCTGATCATATACATTTGGTATTTACCAATGTACACCTCAGAAGAAGCTCCCGTTAGCTAGTAACAGTCTATATCTTCAACAAGTGAGCAGCCTTGCAATATCAGGGGATAAATTCAGTATGGCACTCTGATAATTAACCAGGATAACTTCTGACAGGATTGGAAAGTCAAACAGTTACTTGCAGACCTTCTGGTTGGAAGTGTTCCATTTTTCACTGCCAGAAGATAAACATCCTGCAATAAAACAGGGCAAATAAGAGACTGACCTGATTATACCTCTTCCCACAGGTGATTGGATCAAAATTGTCCACTTAACTCAAAAAAAAAAAAAAAAGCTTTCCTTCAAGACCGCCCAGTCTTCAAGTGCGCATATGTGAGACATGAAGCCAAAATTAGTATTAGGCAGCACAACGCCCACAACTTTAATCTTCAGAAGCTTTGCCTTCACAGTGGTTTCCCATTCATGTTTGGAGCTCTAATTTTGTGTGCTTTCTGATGAAAGATGTATGAGGGGCACTGCTGTAACAATCCTTTTCCTTCAGTAGGAAGTGTAGTTGTTCTGCAAATGTGCTGTTCAGTCAAGACCTTTTCATATTGAACAATCACAGTAATGTATTTAGATAAGCACCTTTACAACAAACTGACCTGCAAAGCTGTATATATTCTGTTTTTCCTCACATGGGTGATAAATAAATCAGTCACCCACTGCAAAGACTGCCAAAGATGTATCTTGTCTGTGTGATGCTACTTAAAGAGTTTATACCTAGGATAGCTTTGTTTGGAGCCACTTAAACATATATAAAACTAAAACCAAGCAGAAAACACATGTTCATCATAAGGTGATGAAATTGAACTCGCCCAGTTAATATACTCAGCAGTGCTGAAAATATGAGTGTGCTGGACATGGAACCCAACCATAGACTCAAGGGCTAATTCTGCAGCCACCGGTGGCTTATAGCTACTAGCTGTCCACTGGACTGCTCTTCACAAGCTGCCCAGGAGGAAAACAGTTAACAACTAGAGAAAACAAAAGCCGTATTAATTACAGCACAACTAAAGAGAAGTCTGTACTGAGGAATCATTGCTGTTCACGAATACACTGACTTTGTCAAGTTTCTTTAAACACAACATTGGATTCTGCAGCTAACACGGCAATGCAGGATATGCCAAAATCCATAGGAGGTTTTATCACCCTTGGTTTCCACAGCTTTCGTATGTCATCTAGTTGCATGTTTATAAGAACAAGATTAAGTGGAAATGATATTTCAAAACAAATGCATGCTCTTTGCCCAAGGAAAATATATCACAGATGAACAACTGCAATTACTCTTAAAATAATTTCAGAACGAACACAATCAGTCTTTGTTAAGAGGAAAACTGGTCAATAAAAGCTATTAATATCAAGCACTTACTTGCAGGTGACGGGGTGCTGCATCCACTAGTTGGTGGGTGACTCTGGAGTCCATGGAGGGAAGGTAGTGACAGTCCACCGATGACTGGAGGAAAAAGCAACGGATATGGCGCTGCTGGATAGTGAGTCATATGTCCATTCACGGCTGGTACTGGACATGTGCGGCTGCTGGTTGTCATGTTAACACCTCACAGTGTATAAATATTATGTTGCATCACTCCAGGCCAGAAAATAGATACCTCAACTTGCAAATGAAGAGGGCTGTCAAGCCTGCAGGTATGGCTTGAGGTGGACTGCGTGATGATGAAAAGGTAATTCACTAGATCAGGTCCGTCCTATAGTTCATCGCTGCTTCCTACTATTCTCTTTTCCAGGACATTCTTGCTCTGCAGACAGAAAGTCTTCTTAACTCTGCGTATTTGGGCACAGTTCAGTCACTTACGCGGATGTTTTTCTGGAAGGACAGTTACTGTCTACAGATGCATGCTGATGCAGTCTGTGGGAAGAAGAAAATGATACACTGATTATAATATTCATATTTTTAAGCATACACATGGAAAACTCTTCTACCGCTTCACTACTTTTGTTAAGTGATTACTTATTTATCAGTATCCTACAAGATCAGCTTGACGGTTACCCAGGGTAAAATTCTCATTCTGCTGAAGCTAACAGCACAACACCCATTAACGTGAGTCCTCTGCCCGATGCACTACATCAAAAGCAATTTCTGGTCAGACACAATCTTATTTTGGAAGCTGACAGTTTAAAACTGATGCATCAATAATCACCTGAAATACTGATACTGGGGGAGAAAAATCAACTCCTGGAAAATTTCTGCATACATGAAAGCTTTCAGTTTCCCCACAGACGTTACAGAATGAATGACACTGAGGAGGTGCTCTGCTTCACTTCAACACCATGGCTCAGGGAGGGCACTGGGGAACTGTGTCTGAGGGCGACTGCGTCTTGGGCTGTGAAAACACTAATTGGTTTACTAATGGTTGTTCTCACAAAGGATACTTAGTTTATCTTATTATCGCTTAAGAGACACCTCACTGATCATTCTCTTTTCTTTTTATTTTTCTTTTTTTTGGGGGGGTAGAACTGCCTCTATCACCAAATGAACAAGCACCCATTACTTCATAAGTTGGGTGAGTCAGTGACGTGACGGCGATACACTGCTCCTGTGCTCTGCTAGGGAACTCACTTGATCTCATGACCGCCATCTCCTACATCATCCAGAGCTACACACGCCTTCCTCAGTGTTTCACCCAAAAGGCTGGTGCCTACCGAGGGGTCCTCATTTTCTCAGTCTCTGTACCAAAAACCTCAGGCTGAGAACGGGACGCTTCTTATGTGGTGAAATTTGCTCCCACCGTAGGCTGTTTAAGTCTACGTACAGCAAACGGCTGGTCTTTCCACAAACAACTTGCCTGCGCAACACTAGTAAGTGCTACTGGTGTCTTGAGAGCTACTGGGAAGGGGCTGCAACCGCTCCAGACCGAGAACACCACTCCTGCAGTTATTTGTGCAGTGCTCCAGGCAAAAGCCAGCGAGCCTGCAGCCAGCTCCAGAGCATCGCCCTGCACGAGGAGTTACCCACCTCCTCCAACACACGCCGTTGGGGGAAGACAGCAGGAGCCACACAGCAAACTCAACTACCCAAAAACAAGGCAGTCCAGGGCTGCCTAAAGGTTTTGTTGCCCGAGACAACGTGCTACACCCTTGCATCCGCTACAGTCATGATCAGTGACAACATCCACCACCTATATAGCATTTTTATTTGCAATTCTTTGAAATTATAGCCTGAAACCAAAGGACGAAGATTTTTGGGTGGGAAAATAAAGGCAGCAGTGAAATTACTTGTCAAGGTCACAAAGCAAAATCGATGCCAGAGGAGGGCAACTGCAACAACGCAACATTGACTATCGCTACTGCTACTCAGTCTACTAGTTGTCAGTAAGAATTCAAATGAGCAAGAAAAAAGGGGGGAAAAAACCCAACCCCGAATGCATATGTTTGCCTGTCAGAAAGCAGCAGAGTGTTTCTGCTCTTTGTGGAATACCAGCAAAGGTTACCAGCTGTGCATGTTTTCAGACAGCAATTTCTGCTGAGTGCAGCCTGCTTGGGGATAACAGAAATGTAGCTTGTAAGTATTTGGTAACTGTGTAAATTATGCACAAAATACCTTTAATGCTAATGGAGACAGACATATGCAGAGATGAGGCTGTAACGGGGGTATAGAAAGCTAATGTACAGCTGTCAGGCACGCTGAGCTCGAGGACCACGTGCCTGGCGACTGGTGAAACCAGACAGATCTTTTGAGGAAGCCTCAACAGCCAAAATATATCGACTCGTTAACAACACAAAATGAGATGAACCATCGCAGGTGACTGTTTTACCTAGCTAAAGCTTTACAAAACTTAAGAGACAGGGAAAGCCAAGTATCCAAATAATACGCAAAGAACTAATGTTTTCTAAAGCAATTCCACAAAAGCCGGCAACCACACCACGATACAAAATGTTTGCAAAAAACAAAGAGAAGAGGGATGTTGATGAAAACCAGCCCCAAAAAATCTATGCATTAAATCAATCACAGAACAAGGTCACCTATTTTCAAATGATGCAGGGCTCTGGAAATAAAATTCATTTTCTAAAACTATCTACTACCTCAAATTATATTCTATTAGCTGGAAAAATGCAGAGCTCAGCATTTATGATAAAAATTCCCAGAACCACAACACCAGATACATTTAAGTGACAAGTATTCAGAAAAGTAGCAACTCCTCCAGGACAGAGGGGAAAAAAGGGCACTTGGGGGAACTCTTTGGTCACTTCCTCGCAACTGGAGGAACATGTTCTGATGGATCTCATAATGACAAAATGCAGCAATATTATAGCTCCTCCATATGCAACTCCATATGAAATACCCAACAGTGCCAAAACTAGATTATAATCCTATAGTTCTGCATACTTAAAATTTTATGTGAGATGTAATTATATACTGAAATTACTACCAGAAAGCAAGTTTCTCTTGCCTTACTCAAAAATCATTCTCCTTTTACACTTCATGGCAAGAAATTTCCAGCAGATAGTTGTGCTGGAGATATGCTTTCAGAACTTGTTCCTCTGCAAAGTTCTTCAGAACTTTTATCTCCAAATAAAGGCAGAGATGGAAGATGGCATGAAAGGTATGATACTCTGAACAGTGTATTATTTGACTCTAAATAGTGTCCCTCAAGAACAGCGGGATGTTATAAATGTTCACATGGCTAAAAATAAGCCACATATGGCTTGGCCGTAAGATGGCCAAGGTGGAAATTGTAGGCAGACGCCTATGTTCCAGCAACACTACCCATGTAAAGAAGCAAATGCCACCCGTGCTCTCTACTTACCAAGGGACTTCAAGTCACCAGCTCTGCTAACAGGGATTACAGACCCATCAACTTCTTCACTGCACAGCAGAGGACACAAGAAAAGTAGAAACTGCTGCAGAAACCCAAAAATCAGTTGTTCCCATTCAAGCCAGTTCCATGCCACTAAATACAACTCCTAAGGCAAGACTTCACTTATGTGTCACCAGAATGACATGTTCACACCCCTCAACCCACTGATGAAGACCCCAGCATTGGACACCAGCTGCAGACATCTAGGCTGCAGATGGTTTCAAGGTGAAAACATCTCTTTTCCTTGGCTAAACCTGCACCACAGTGCAAAACACCGTAAGACAACGTACAGGGGCCAGTTTTGAGAAGGTGACTTTCCTTTGCTGTCACTTGCTATGGTAAACACCCCACAGCTGAAGGACCATGTCCTCTCCGGACTATGACACTCGCACAGAAGTAAACCCCATCCTTTCCATGTCGTGTGGACTTTGAACATACTCTCCTCTGGCCTACACCTGGATTCCCTTGAGGAAGGAGCAAATGAGCTTACCCTAAACAGGATGGGAAAAGCCAGCTACCACAGCTGGAGCAACCCCAGAATGAGCAAGCCAAACTGACCACAGAATCACCTTGGCTATGGTTGAACACCCATTCATGTAAGGGAACAGCATGGATTTCTGCCCTGTGCATACAAGACAAAGTTTTCAGAAAATGGCTGTGATCAAGGCACTTCGGTATGAGGATCCACCCAGTATATGGTGAAAATCCTTTTCCATTAGAGTTGTCCTTAGTGACTCTTCATGAGTACAAGGCCCTTAGTATGAACAGTAAATGGAAAAGGATCATACAGAAAAGTTTCTTTGAAGGCTCACCAAGACATGATCACATTGTGCACTACATTGCATTGAACAGCGTCCAATGACTCTTCTTTGACAGAACATATGCCTCCTTTTTGGTTTTTACAGGGATTTTATTGACTTGACTTCAGTGATAAAGCAGATGGCCACAGGGGAAGGAGGCTACAGTAGCTCCAGCGCAGAGCAGACAGCATATTTATCAGCTGCAGTTAATGCAGCAGGTGTACCTGTCTCTTCCACATTTCTTCTCGGTGTTCGTGCAGCTAAGCAGAAGTTTAAAACCACAAATTTTCACATATAAGCTCAAAATTTTGCCAGATAAAGAGTGACCTAAGTTTTCTTATTATCTCTTAATTTCCCATGCACTTTGCAGAGACTTTACTATTGAAAACAGTTTTGCTTTCCACACATCTGTCAGTTCTCCTAGAATGTATTAATTTATTCTCATTCATTATATTGTTATTTAGCTTACATTTGGTAACAATATTTGGTATTATTGCAACATAATTCATCCTCCTGAATTTTGCACTTGCATAAGATTTTATTTGAATTCATAAAATCCCTTTGCTGTTAAAGGTGACTTTGATGCACGTCAACAGCTGGATAGGCACGAAGCCAAGCCAGGAGGCTTGGCCAATAGTCCTGTGCCAGGAGGAAGGTTACGCTCTGTCCTCCCTTCTGCCAACACCACCTCAATTCCACATTGCTCTTCTCTCACTGTCCATAGCAGGGAATTAAGTTGTTGGCATCACAAGTAGAGCATGATTTTTGCCTTTTTATCCTCCCTCACTTCTGAAAAGGTCAGTAGGGAGTTCCTCCCTACCTGCAGGGACGTTTGAAATCTGGTAGCCCTTTTAAGATATCCACAATTGTGGCACTCAGCAAACTTCTACGCTAAATCCACCATCCCTACACCCTTCTACCATAGTGAACCACTTGCTCTTCCTTTACAACTCGGGGATGAAACCATGAACACAGGAGAAGCACGCGGACACGAGGACGTGCTCCGCGCAGAGCTGGGCGCGGGGGAATTTGCTGCTCCAAGCCTGGCGGTCTGCAGCGTAGATGTCCCCAAAGTTTCCAGGGTCACGGAGGAAGTCTCCTCTAAGTTCATTTCCCATTTTCTTGCCAACGCCCAAAATCTCCCCTCTCTTAAATCTTAGGCTAAAACAGGAACCTCTGGACTGCAAGGGCAGCCTGGGCAGCAAGACGGGAGAATCAAGTTGCTTCTCTCCCAGCAACAAAAACAATTCCAGAGAAATTTCACATGCAAAACCTTTCAACAATATATTACATCTTTTTCCCAAGGGACAGAGTTGACAGAGTCCTTATTTATTAGGTGGCTTAAAGGCATTTTCTAACGCTGTTTTTAAAACAAGTCAAGATCTAATAGTTTCACAAACCCTTACTGTATTTAATGTATAGTTTGTATTGAAATTCCCGATTATGTATATGCTTTCTGTTATGCTAGCTGATGGCGTTGCATTGAGGAGTACTGAGTAATTCAGCAGATTTAGCACAAGTCAAGTGTAAATCAGTCAGATACGGTAACACGATAACCACGCCACCTTTAAACTCTTAAAAACGCATGGAAACTTTATTTCAAAAAGGGGCGTACTCCATTTTCCACCAGCCCACGTTGACTGCGAGATGCTGCATTTTTGTTTTCTTGGCTGTCCAACAAGATTTAATTAAACAATAAACTAGTTACTGCGGCAGAAGTAAAAAAAATAAATAAATTATTTAAAAAAGCCTTTGGAGTGTTATGTTTCCTTTATTAGCATAGTGATGTGAAACTAAACAGAAAAAGCAATCTAATAACAAACATTCCTTTGAGAAGGGCTCCGGGAGCAAAAGGACATCCACTTATTGTTCAGCCCATCCCATTGGTCCATATACGGCAATAAAGGTACAATAGAAGGAAACAGGAAACAGACTGGCACATCTGCATTATCTTATTAGAGGCTAATGGATATCTGAGAGGAACATGCATCTGATGCTGAATAGTCTGTACCAATCTCCGAAGCAATTACTCTTAATTAGTGGATTCTGTTTATAGATGGAACTTAGTGTACCCTTCTGTATCAAAGAGATGCAGGCATCTGGAGAGAGATATGGTTTTCTTAAAGGGAAAGCACTACAGCACAATGTGAGGGTTGGGTGGTTGGTTGTTGTTTTTTTTTTTGGCAAATAAAAGCTCTCTGAAGCATAACTATTCTGCTGTATTATTAATCAAAAGAACATGCTGGTTTAAAAAAGAAAAAAAAGGAAAAAAACAAGACCATACTGTTAATCTCAAACTCTGAAAGTAAACATAGAAAGCTAATACTTGCATATGAATTATACGACAAAAACCACTTTGATGATAAGCAAATAAACAACCGAGTCTAAAATTTTCAACCGCTGGCCAAAAAGCTTAAAATAGCAGCTTAAGTCAGAAGAACAACATCTGCATTTTGTATCTGCCAAGTCTGCAGCCAAAAAAAGTAAACCACTCTATATGACCAGATGCATGAATAAAAAAGAAAATGCATGAAAAAGAACTTCAAAGTCAGTTTATTGAAAAGCAGATCCATAGCTCTTACATCCCATAACCACAATTGTCATATATTTTCAACTATAGGTGCAAGACTTATGGGAGGAGGGAAGATACATTGTCATAACAGAATTAAGACATTATTACTATGACACTTTTCCTACATCTTGGCATGCAAGACAGCTGTCTGCTGGGCGACTGTGAATTCCTTTTTGTCATAAAGCTGACACTTGCAAAATGGGTTTCTGCTTTATTTGTTTTTTCCTGAGATTGTTAAGGGATAATTAATATAATTAATGCAATTGTTGTTTATTTGAAAATCCTATTGGGAAGTATAAAAAGGGAGAAGGGAAGCTTCGTTTTCCCTAAGCGGCTATGCTCCGTATCGCCTGCATTGCAAACACACACTGATGTATGCCTGAAAAAAAGCAAATCTAAATCTGAAAGGGGAGAAAGAAAAAAAAAAAAAAGGAAAAGAAAAGAAGTGAGACACAATGACACCCATTTATTTACACACCATACAACAGTACCCTGCTGTGCCAGCTATTGATTTTAGTGGAACTGAGAGTCCATGTTGGAGAGCAGCAGCTGTGAGTACATAGCCTGAATCCTCATATGGGAACAATACTCTATAAGCAGCATAACCTATTTCAACCAACCTTCATCTACAACATATAACATTAAAAACACACACAGGTTACATTTTGAAATCTGAAAGACACTATGGTTATTTTTCCCACAAAGGTTCAGGGGAGTTACTAATTTATTTGTGCTAGAGCAATGCTAGCATAACGAAGAGATGTGAAGGACTGAAAATCCATGCTTCACATGGTGTCTGTTACTCAACAGAGATGTTAATTCTATTCTATACTAACCATATTTAAGATGCTCCCACTGCATCAAGGAATTTCTCTTTTTTTCCCCGTTTGCTGTTTTAAAGGGCTGTTTGTAACTGGGGTGTTTAGCTGGGGGTTTTTGAGGGGGTGGTAGGTTGGGGTTTTTGTTGTAGTTTTGGGGGTTTTTTGGGATTGTGTGTGTTTTTTGGGTGGGGTTTTTTTTTGTGGGTGTTTTTTGGTTTGGGGTTTGTTTGTTTTTTTTTTTTTTTAACAGCTATCTGCATTCCATGTTTCTTTCATTACTCAGCAGTTGCCAAAACTATACTGAGAAGTAAAGATAAATGGTTAGGTCAGGTGGGGGGGTTAACAATTTACTGTGTGTACTGCCCCAAAAGCCAGATATAGTAGAATTGGCTCATGTTTATGTACAGGATGAGAAGTTGATTTCCTGTGCAGTGACTCTCAATCACTTCTACAAGGGACTCTCTTGCAGTTTTCTGTAGAGGATTCAACGGGCTTTGAATACATTTTGTGCTGGTATATAGGATACTCTGCTTTGTAACTAAATGCATTCCTTACTTATTCTGCCACATTCAACAATCCCAATGGACTGGCAAGAAAAGAAGGTCTCTTTCATTTATGGAAACTAAAAGGAGGGTAATCAAGCTTCCTGCTCCCTGAGTTTAAGTGAACTTTTATGCCAATTTCCTCCCCAACTTTAAAAGTTATTTCTTAACACTTAAAATTCCTTTTTCAGTGGAATCAAAACTTCTGTTTTTGCACTGTCATCTCTGTTGGTCCTTATTAATGCTTCCAAGGATGTAAAACTAATTCCATATTGAGAATATCATAAATGAGAGGCTATCCCACAGGCCACAAAAGTTTAGGAAATCAGAGGTTTTCCAGACCAAACCTGTGGGTTTTGTTTTGGTTTGGGTTTTTTGGTTTTGTTTGTTTGTTTGTTTTTGGTGTCTCCCCTCCCCCTCCCCGAACCAAACCCGTTTCCCTGTTTCTGCCTGTCCCCAAACTCAAAGGGAAAAACACATCGCTTCTCTCAAACACAATTCAAATGATTCACAATTTAGGCATCACAGGATAGCCAGCAAAAACAGCTCTTATGAAGCAGACTGGTCACTCAAGTCACACATAACCACGAACTCCAATACAGAGCTTTACCCACCCAAGGTGCTACGCCCACTGCTTTAGCCTTGTTCTCTGACTACATGTTTTCAGCGGGTTTCCTTTGTTCCTGCAGTTTCTCCCTACAGTTCAGAAAAATTAGACTGGACTTTGCAACCCAAATTGTCCTTTAAGGTCCTATGTGTCCAACCAGGTTGTTTTGATCCTACCTGCTTCTATGCAAGGTGGCAACCAACAAAGAGGAAAAATTATCATTGATGGGACTAAGGAACCTGCCTCTTAGGCTCCCCTCTCACCTTCCAGCCAAGGCGGAGAAAATGAACCACAGACAACAAAAGTGAGCTGCAACCACTGCCAACAGACTGCTAAGATCTGGGAAGATTTACAGATGCCAACAAGTAGCACTTTAAACTGACAGTGCATTCAACAATCTATAAAGGAAAGGTAGCATCGCTGATTAAGTTCAGAATGGGACACGCTTCCTATCCAGCAAAAAAATCTTCCATTGAAGGTCTTCCCCTTAACTGGCAATGAATTGGTCTTTAACGCTGTCTACAAGCACCTCGGGATAGCATCACATCAATTCCCAGTCAAAGCAAGTTTTTGTGAGGACTCTTGGAAAGAGGTGGGAGGCCAAGGGAGGGAAAGACTGAATAAGCAAGGAAAACCACATCCTGCTGTCTATGTTCAGTATTGTCATCCAATATTATGGGATGTGCAAATGTTTACAAGTATGCCAATCTCTTCCCAAGTGGTGTTACAGCTAAGTGGATGTGGGAGATCTATCTGAAGACTCCCAAGCATGCTCTCAGAGTGTTCATCCTTAACCTTCTAGCTGATGGGAAAAATGTCATGGTGACCAATGGCAAATACAGCACTTACCATCACTGCAACTACTAAAAAGGCCTTATACTGACTGTTTATAACCTTTAAGAGGCCTCTGAGATCAGTAAGAGGGGTCAAGTGATGTTATTGTTTTGGTGACAGACAGAAGATCCTTAGTAAATGATGGTGGCCTGGGAATCATTAAAAGAATGGAGTACTTCATCTGTTCAGAAGCTGAAGAGGGAAGTAGCTTTGGAGGGCAGCTCCTTGACACAGAAGCACATCTCTCTGGGAGGCCAACACACTGTGGTCATGATGAGCACTGCAGGTAAAGCACTGAAACAGGATGGCAAGATACTTCATTGAAGGAGAGCACAAACACATGCAAGACCAGTGGTGACTTACTGATGACAATAAGTGGGTGCTGGTCTCAAAACCTCTGCAAGTGAAGCCACAACTCAGGACAGAGAGGCTCATCAAATTCTCTGTAAGTGGCAGGTGCTGAAAACATTAGTGTTGACAGCTATGCTTTATCTGTACATCACTGGTAGATGATGTAAAAATCACTGTATGCTAATATTGGGAAGGATCAGGGCAATTTAGATTTGCAACATTTGTTGTTAGCCTTCATTGAACAAGACACTGCTAGAGATGACCATCCCAGTACAGAAGCAAGTCTCATGTCTGTTCAGCCTTAGAAGTATCTTCCTGAGAAGTCTTGGTCTTGGCAGCACCATTGCAATAAAGCAAAGCAGCACACCAGCTCCCAACCTGAGATCAGTTGGGTAGTCTTCCTCTGCATGGATCCATACAGGATATCTTTAGTGGCACAGAGGATGAAACCTATTAGTAAAATTTAGCCAACATGGATGTCTAGCAACAACTATGAATCATGGCATTAGACTTGCCTTCACCTGTTTAAGGAAGGAAAAGCTCCAGAGCTTCCGTTTCCACTTACACTTTCTTCAATACCGGGACAACAGGTAAATACAGCACTTTTTGTGCCCTGCTATGGCACAGACGTGCTGCCTGGAAATGCACTGAAGAAGGGTCAGTGCAGTGTTTGAACTTCACACACTACACAAAAAAACGACGACTTCAACATAGTCACTGAGATAAAGAGCAAAATAAGAAACTGTTTAATCTGAAAAGCATACACCACAGTGGAGGGCTCTGTCTCCGTTCAGCACACTTCATTTTATATGCCACGCAGACAAGGATCCTAGAAGAGTCCACTCCACTGTAAAGAAAAATTGTGCTATCTTGAGCAATCTAAACTTATTGTTAGGATAAGCATGTGGATTGACTCCAAAATGAATAATGTTTATTCAGGAGGCTGTCTGAGAAACCTGAAAGAAGATCTTGTTAGGGATGTGCCTGAATTGTGACATGATGATCTCGGCTTCTCAGTCCCCCAGAGCTAGGAGGCAAGACACTATGTTCAGGAGGTAGGTTCAATCTGTTAGCAGTCCAGTTTTTTGCACTACAAGGCTGGAAATTCAACTTCCTCAGAGCTAGAGGAGTTTGTATCCTTGCTGCACCCTTTTGTCAAGTGAGGAGGGTAATCCAAGTGGAACTGGGGAAAAATAGGGTTCAAGCACTGGTGGTGAACTTCGTTTCTGAACACTCGTCTGTTGGACTAGGAGTGCATCTATCATCACGGAGGTGTGGACACTGTGCTAACACGAAATAACTTAACACACATAATTTATCATCTTTTGTTATATATGTCAAGTCTAATAGTATGTCTGCTGAAAGGTTCTGTAATTCCTCTGAGTTATTAAGAGTCTTCAGTCCTACTTTACCCAGAAGACAACATTTCTGCTGTCTACTCCAGGCTCTTCCACCTTCCCTTATTACATATCACAAGTTCCAATATATTCCCAATAAGACTCCCCTAGGGTCAGCAGAATATGCCAGAGGGCTGGTGGAGATTATGAACATTTATTTTAAAAACTCTGTTCTCTGTAGCTCCCTGTCACAGGAACAATAGGGTAGCAAAATTAGGAACAAGCACAGCCATTAACTAGGAGGGGACAGAGCCATAGAGTGGATTGCAGAACAAAAATAGCATTTTTATTGTCAATATTTTGCTTAACAGGGAGCCAATAAAGCAATTGCAAAATGCTAATAATATACTGGGATAACACTGCACATGTAAGCACCTTCAGAGTCATCCTCTGAATCGTCTGAAAATGTTGCAAAACCTTATCAGTCAGGTCATAAGGACAGAGATGCAATAATCAGTCATGGTAGCCACAAAACCAGCACATCTTTTCCACACCCTAACATATCCAGAAGATCTAGGTCTCAGAATTATTCTGCAAGAGGTGCTGGACAGATGGATTACATTATCAGAAAGACCAAAGTGAACTACAACCTTACATTTCACCTCCAAAAAGCAACGTAACAGGAGCCTAAGCGCCAACAAAATTCAAGGAGACTCCTGTCATGCGTATCAGAAGTCCTGCTTTGCAGACTGATACAATACAAAGGTATTCTTGCAAAATAAGCAAGCGTGTGAATTAATCACAGCAATCGTTGCCAACAAGACCATTTCTGAAAGCATCTTTACACTGGTAAATGCAAGAAAACTTTCCTACTTCTGCAGACAGGGAAACTAGCCTGAATTAATTCACATTTACCATACAGGAAGAAGTTGCATGCAGACACTTAGGGACGGAGACAGGTAATAGGCCACCATGTGTCATTTAGATGTGCCCAAACCTACTGTCATGTTTAAGCATTTTAGTCATAACCAGTTTAACCTTGACCTCAACTCAACAGGGCAGCATCTGGCCTCTGAATGCACCAGGACCACTAACCTTTCAGCTCCAGCTGGCTAAGTAATGTATTAAAATTATTAATTTTGAAAGCATTCCAGAAAGTGACAGTGTGCATTTTCATAATCATGTCATGAGGTATGAGTTAATTGTAAAGCTCTCAACAGCATCTGGAATCCCACGGGAGCTGCTACACTTGGCTGACTAACAGTCCCCAAGAAGACTCCTCCTGTGGAAAGGCAGGGTGCAGTCAGGCAGTGCTTCCTCCAGCCAATTCCGAGGATATGCCGCCTCGGGAACAGGATGCTCATTTCTGCAACCTCCAACCCACATATGCCAATAAATGTAAACCAGCAAGAGAAATAATGCTCTCAAAGCTCCCCGCAGCACTCTCCTCCTGCGTGCCAGGACTCAAGCCTGGTACGCTGTTGAGTACAAGCTAGCGCAGACCCATCTCCTGGTGCCGACAACACCATCTCTGCCACAGTGGCCCATCCTTCCTTTGTGCTCACCAGGTGGTGCAGGGTCTCTCTGCCAGGTACTCTGCTTTTATCATAGAATAATAATTAGTAATAATAATAATGTATCCAGAGCCAGAGAACAGGGCAGGTACGCTTTCCGTACCACCTTCGTTACGTGCCTGGTAATTGTCCTTCCCCTCTGCAGCAGAATGACCTTATCAAGGCTCTTCCTGCACGATTTTCAGGACAGCAGCACTTCACCAGCCAGGATCCAGCAGCCCAATGCACCGCAAAGGACGCAGAGGAGTGAGAAGCTCGAAGCTGGGAAGACCAGCTGGGTGCCCAAGGCTGATAAGATAATCTGATTTAACCATGCAAATACCAGCAGCCAAGTAGAGCATATCTTTGAATTGGGAATGTCAAAGCAGACATGTCACAACAGAGAGTGCTTTTGTAACAGCGCCTGAAGTTGCTTCAGCAGATGCACACGTTGGGTGAGCAACTGAATTAATCCCCCAAGAAAAAAAGGGGGAAAAAAAAAAGACAGGGGGGAAAAAAAAGATCTTAACTAGTAAGACACAGCCATTCAAAATCCACTCATGACTTTTGTAATTATTATCAGGCCAAAAAAAAAAAAATCATAAAGCAGAAAAGATGGCCGAAACGTACATGTTGGTTCAAGCACATCCCTCAGTACTACCCTGACTGCATCCTCTCGCCAGCTAGTGCTGTCTGTGCCAACCGGGTCTCAGACAGTTGTCCATTATATGGGGTTTCACAGAGCACTATACGCTAAAGCAAATCAGAAGTAAGCAGAAAAAAGCAATTTAAGTGTCCTCAAAATGACGCATAAGTGAGAGAATGCAATAAAGATGTCAGCTAAATGGAAATAATCTCTCAAAATAAGTGAATTATGTAAAGGCTGTCACTTCCTTAATACAAGCCGTAGCTCTTGAAGATACTCTGCCCATATGGGTTCTAAGACAAAGTTTTCCAATTCGCAACATGGAGTCCATCACGGCAGGGACTGTGAGCTGGGGAGAACTGTGGTCACTCCGCACCGCATGTCCGAGTTTATGAGGGAGAGGGGACGGGAGCAGAAGCAAAGGAAAAACTAACATGTTGGGTACAGTCACTGCTGCTTAATTTGATGACAGATGTGCAGATCACCCTCCCTTTCATGAATATAAAGCTAGTGTGTGCTGTCAGAGAGTCACAATGACAATGGTGTGAAAAAACACCCCAGTCTACCTAAAATAATTATTTAAAATGAAAAGTGACTAAGTTCTGTGGAATACTAAGAAATTCAAGGATGCATTACAAGCAACATGCCTGACTGAATGACACTTGAAAGAATATTCCAAGAAAAATGATGCAGAGCTTTAATATAGCAAGAGATGGAAGAGACACTGAAGAAGATCAAGAAGCAGCACCTTCTAGATCATTCCTCTGTATAAATAGCTGCATTTATGACATGGACTAGGTCTCACATTCATATAACCACTCTGACCCCGGTTTTGCCAAAAATGTGTGCTTTCATTTTTAACGTTTATTATCCAAAAAAAAAGATATATACTCCTAAAATAATAATGGGAATCCACGTGTTAAAGAAAACCATAGGATCTCCTCCCTTTTAACACATTTTATAACCACAGTAATATGTCTGTACTATGGCTTTACCATGTGTGAGCTAGGCCAACTTTTTCCTGCATGTGTTTGAACAGTAATGATGGGCCTCAATAAAAAAAAGAATCAGGTGTATTGTCTTTATTACGAAAGTACAAGGGTTTTGGAACAGAAAGAAATAGTTATTCTCTTGCACAAAGCAGAATGCGAAAATGTAGCCTCTGAATGTCAGATCTAAGCATCAAAGACCAAACAGCCTACAAGTAGAATAGTAAGACAATTTGAGAAATGCTATAGTGAGAGCTTGAATTCCAGTCTAGCATTTGATTTAGTGATAATCCTCCAAAAACAGTCCTGCATCTGATAAACACAGGTTTAGGATCCAGTTGTTGACACATGGTAAGGAAATGAAACACATTCTCCCTATATGAAGTTCACATTTTTCTGGGTGAAACAAAGCACACTTGTATCCCATGTCTATAATGTACCTTCTAAGGCAATAAAGAGAACGGAAAGTCATCTACACGAAGCAATATTGTCTGACGTGCTAAAAAGATCTGAATTAAATAGCTGGACTGTCACATCCACTCTTAAGCCTTTGAAAAATAAGGAAACCCAATTTAAGATTTACACAACGAACCCAAGACACACCAATTCCTTGACATTACAATTCTGCTTCACATACCTCACTGCAAAGGTAGGCTCTCACTGAACCTCTTTGGGTCAAGCAAAATAGAAAACCCTCTACTAAAAAATGAGTGAGGGTAGAAAGTTGGGTTCACTAGAACATCATCAACCCTTATTAAGAACAGCCACAATAATAATATATGCTCCTTTAAGAAAGTCTCCTTTTAAAGAGGAAACAGAAATGTTAGCAGGTCTGGCAAGTGGTGACGAAGGTACCCAGTTCACGCCCTTCTGAACAGAATCCATCATTTAGCCATATACCAGCCAACCAAGATTACTTTGTCCCTCAATTATTAAAAGCACATAATTCTGAATAATTATGTTACTTAATGGTCCTGAATATTACTGAATAGCAAATCCATCAAACAGGAAGCTAAATTTTATAATTTAAAACATGCATACACATAAAAGAGGAGGGGAAAAAAAAAGGATACACTTTTTCAAAACAACATACAAAATTACATAGCAACAGTGTAAAAGCTTCTGGACAATTTCCTTTCCCTAGCCTCCAATGGAGGGTTTATTCCAGCGAGACAACCCTCAGCAGACAAAGACTGCTTGTAAACATAGGAACACAGGAATTGCTGTACTGGGTCAGATTAATAGCCCATTTAGTTCAGTAACCTCTCATTTGACAGCAGCCAGCATCAGATGCTTCAGGGAAACGATGAAGAAATCTCTAGGAGAGCAATTACAGAAAAACTTTCCCATAAAACTTCTTTCCAACTCCCATCGTCTACTGGATGGCTTATGTCCTGTAACAAGAGATATTCTCTTGGTCTTTTTGTTTGTTTTTGCTAGCCTGAGTAATACAAACAATGCTAAATAATACCCCAAGCATTGTGGATATCTTCTATATCTATATTCCATATGTTTTTAATCCTCAAAACTGTTGGCCCTAGCAGAATTGAGAAGCACCAAGTTTCAACATCACTAGTGCACTGCTTAAAATAATATTCTGCTATGCTTTTATATAACTCTCTCATTTTCCCTGGGTGATCCTGTGTAGTTATAGGACCTAGTGTAGCACAGTAAAAGAAAAAGTCTCCTTACTGCAGCCTTTCAGAACTTAAAGGGGGCCTATAAGAAGGATGGGGACAGACTTTTTAGCAAGGCCTGTTGCAGTTGGACAAGGGGTAATGATTTTAAATTAAAAGAGGGCAGATTTAGACTAGATCGAAGGAAGACATTTTTCACAACAAGGGTGGTGAAACACTGGCACAGGTTGCCCAAAGAGGTGGTAGATGCCCCATCCCCGGAAACATTCCAGGTCAGGTTGGACAGGGCTCTGAGCAACGTGATCTAGCTGAAGATGTCCCTGCTCACTGCAGGGGGGTTGGACTAGATTACCTTAAAGATCCCCTCCAACCCAAAGATTCTATGATTCTAGAAGTTAAGGGGATGTAACTCACCTTCTTCAAGAGCCCCTGCTGCTTTGTGTTTTGTTCTGTTTTTTTCCTCAACACAGTATACTGCAGTGACTCTTCAGAAAGAGGCTTGAAGAAAGCAGAAATGCCTCTGAATTCCCTCCACCATCCCAACTGTTTCATGTTTCCTTCAGGACAAATATTATTTTCTTTGTCAATTTTACTTGTCCATCTTAATTGCTAGTATACACTTCTTCAAATGTCACCCATCTAGTTAACAACTTCCTTAGATTTCAGGGCAAACACTTTTCAGGGCAGCGAAAAAAAAAAAAAAAATCAATTCGTGAATAACAAGTCAAGAGCAGCAAGTCATTTCTCTAATTAAGCCATTGACTTTCTTCTAAGATTGCACTAGAATTATCTGTATAGTCACTTCCATGTTAAAACCCTAGGTAAATATTAGTAAAGAAACAATTACATCAATTAATAGCAGCAGCTGACAGATAAACACTATCGAAAGGGCTCCATTTGCTTCCCAGACAAACACAATGCTGGTTTCCAAATGAAGGCAGAAGGGGAATAACATGGACCCAAGCTGCCCAAAAAAACCTATATTTGCATCTGCATGAAAACACTTTGGCTCTGTAAATACCAAGCCATTACCAGTCTGCTTGCCATCCTCTCAACTGGTCCACAGCAAGCAGCTAAGGGGGAAGCTCCAAGCAAGCAGGACCAGCAGCTCCTGGGCAGTCTGCCCCATCGTTTGACCTCTGGTCGGCTTTAGGGTCACTTGAGATTCATCCTTGCTGGCTGAAGTCTGCAGGCTGTCTCTAGGATTTTTGGTGAAGGCTGAACATTTGCAGTTTTTGTTAATTTATTCACACTGTCCATGTGCATATGTCTTCATTTGCAAGTCAGCTCAAGCATGGAAACGAAGAGAGCACCGGCAAGTATTAGACTAAATAGTTTCAGCAATCACATTACTTTTGGTAAACTGCCTTTTGCCAGATGCAGAAAGCATCTGCCGCTCAAAAATGTAACTTCCACATTTAAAAACTTTTCAAAAAAGAGTATCAGTTCAAATAGACTTGGATGATGGCAATACTCCAAACATTACTGCTGCAAATAAGACTAGCATATGCAAATCAACACTTCGAAGTCAGTTGTGACAGAATACCTGAGCAAGGAATGGCTACATGGGATAATGTTTTTAAACAACACAGTGTGGATATCATACGTCGAGTTTCCCCAATCTCATTTAAAATTACATTCTCCCATTCAGTTCTATAGAGAGAGAGTCAAAAGGCATTGCAGAAATGGTAAGAATCTGGTCATTGCTTGAAATTCAGGCTGAAGGAGGAATTAAATGAACAGAAACAGCTGCTGATGGAGAGCTGGGAAGCCTCAGCGGTATCCCACTCATCCCTTACTGCAGGTCCTTCCCAATAAATCCAGTGCAAAGATTTCATCACATGGGCAGATAAGAAATGGAAGCAGGTCTGTATCCAAGGTCCGGCTCATATTGGCGTGTGGTCTGCCCCTTGCACATATCAAAGACGTACCACAGAGCTGCCAGCATCTGGCAAAACCGGGCACAAGGAAGCCCGAGCCCAGGGCTCCTGGTGCCATCAGGGACTGATGGCTCAGGTAAGCACTGCTGAACATCCGCAGGATCTCCTCACAGGTACAAAAAGCAAATACCATCACCTATCAGACAGAACGGTGGGGAACGATGTTCCTGATCTCAACACAGCTTTTCAAAGCAGGCAGCGCGATCTTGCCTTACATACTAGGCGAGCTGCAGTAAAATGGATGCGTTCAGGTTTTTACAAGTGTCACTATAATCTTTTCCTTTATTATTCACAGGATTTAGGAGATTCTTACCCCACCATCAATGGAGTCAGAGGCTCAAAAATAAGTGTTGCACTATGAGCAAAGGGAAAGCGCGAGAAAGAAACTATAAATCAACCAACTTAACTGGGCTGGCTCAAAAAGGGTCAACACGTAAGCAGCAAGTTCAAAAATACTAGAAACCACTTCTGAGCAACATCAAGCTGACTGAAATCTTAAGAGTTTGAGGGAAAAAAAAAAGTGTTGTGACAAGTAATCTAAACAAATGTTAAAAGTGAAGTTTGACAAAGATAAAATATCTGCCAAACACCCAAAACATAAATGAAACTGCCATTCAGCAAGGGCCAAATAAAACAAGATGTAGCCAGGCAGTTTCTGACAGAACAGTAAGGGCATTGTTAGGTCTTCTCATAGACCTCCTTTCTTCATGGGGAAAAAAAAAAAAAAAGAAAAGAAGAAATATTAAAAAAAGGCATACCAGCATGTGGAAAATTGTGTCTCCGTTTCAGTACACACCTCAGACCTTCTGTATTTATCTGTGAAAGAAAGGGGATGGGGGGTTTGCCCCAGGGTTTCTGCTGAGCACTGGGGTGTTGTATATGCTGGAGTTTTCTGGGGACCAGAGAAGGAGGAGATGGTGAAAGAAACCAGGGAAAGTCCAGTGAGAGGTTTGGGGGAGCATTAAGCTCACCTGAAACTTCTGGAAATATTTTTGTTTTCATTAAAGCCTATTTCATTTCAAAAGCTAATTAGCATTTTAAATAAAGGACCCCTTCTTTAAACATTAACCACCGCATCCTTCCAGCGACCATGATGAGAGTCAAAGGTTACAAAATGAACAGGCATGAGGTCTTTATATTTCTAATGACAATAAAGCAACTTTTTCCATAAATTTCGTCATAAAGCAGCAAAATACAGCACAGACAGTATGATGCCAAAAAAAGCCAACCCTCTCCCCCCCAACAACCCACAGACTCTGCAGGTTTTCTGAACAGTATTTTGATCTTTCCAGAAGCGAACAGTAAAACCGGCATATTCCCCACTACAAGCTTCATTTTAGGATCAAAAGGATAGAGAAGTACACACATTTAATTAGCGTGGAGAATAAAAAAGCCCATTCACGGAAACCAAAACACATCTTGGAAACAAAAATACACTTTAAATGTTATATAGAGACAATGACGTGTGTTCCTCTGTTCATGGCAACAGTTCAGGAGGCGAAACTTCTGAAAGTGGCACACTTACTTCCAACTCACAGCTTTTCAGGATTTTCATCCTTAATGTGATCTCCTCTGTTAGCAGCAACCTTTTTGCACCAGTGCAGCTACTAAAATGAACAGGCAATCACCAAAACACGGCAGCGACCAACACCAGCGACTGAGTAAAAGACACTACTTCAGCACGCACTCCTGCTTGTAACGTTGGCGGCTTCCAGATTTTTGTTGGCAGCATTTGCTGCAGAGGTTAAGAGAGCCCCGGAGTAACGCTGGGGGCATGGGCTGTGACTGACCCAGGGGTGTAAGCCACAGCGTGACCCCTACTTAAAATGGCAGCTAACGTCAGCGGAGGGTGCCCATGTCTGTGGCTGGCCTCCTGACCACCCAAACCAGCGTGGTCCGTGGGGCGGTGAGGACTCACGCCCCGACCCAGGGAACGATGGCAATTCTCTCCCTGTTCAGCTGTAGCCTTCAAACAATAGGCCCCATACGGTCAGGAGGCTCCCACTATACATCGCGCCCTCCCCTCCCTAAAGCGCCCGAGCGGTTAGAGGAACTCTGCTGAGGAGCAGGTCTGTCACTGCCACCCCCGGTGCACAGCAGGAACCACACAGTCGCCTGCTGCTGGCATATACCGACAGCCAGCTACCGCACGCCGCGGCGGGCAGGGCTCAGGGTCCCTGCCTCAGGGACCAGGGCCAGAGCTCTGAAAACCTACCTGCAGCTGTAGGTCCAAAAATCTGTCCTGCATAAGCCCCTTCAGATACACAGAAACACCCTCCATGGACGACAGGTTCAGGGGGAAGCATTGCCCCTCCTGTGGTGGGCTCGCTGCCTACTGAGGGTGTCCCAGGTCCCACCCAGCCGGCAGGTGCGTCCTCCACACCACCATTGGGCTCACCTGCACGAGCAGCCCTGCCGACCTGCTCCACCTGGCTGCGCTAATTACGCTGCAGCTCACGGCGAAGAAACGGCACCCAAACTTCCAAGACATATCTGAATGCGCATATATACATCCTCAAAAGGCATGCTGTTTTGCAAGAGAGTTTATGTCCTCAGACACAAGAATCCATCATTTTAGTCTCAGCTTAAATCATTGTTATTTCCTCACAAGTGTCCCATGTGTTTCTTTGCAGGCTGGCTGTAGCTGCATTGCATTTTAATTAATTGTACATGGGAAAACTGGATTTTATACACATCCACTTTTGCAGTTTTCAGCCCGGAACAGCCTCTAGTCAGACTTTAAAAGAAGCCCAGATTTCTCCTATTATAAATACAGGTCACAACAAACTGAGGAAAGCCTAAATGTGTTCTGATTTGTTTACAGGATGGAAATACTTTACACTTCACTATGACAAACATGGCTATGAGTAAAAAAAGCTTTTGTTTTAAAATTTAATTGTTGTTTTAATATTTATGTTAAACTTACTAAGCAAAAAAAATTTTATTTGAATGCAGTAGTTACACAATTAACATTTAAACCCATCTTATGTCAACTACCACTGGTTTTACTACTTTTAAAATGGGAGCCTGTCAAGAACACCAGGGTCTGGAGTCCTGGGCAGGAGGGGATGGCCAGTGCTGGCCCACGGGGAGAACGTGTGCTTCTGCTGCAATCCCCATCCTGGTACCAAGCAGCTGGTATGAGCCAGGGCTGTAAACACCAAGTGAAGTAATCCCTGCAACTACAGCTTCTAAAAGCTCCGGAAAGGAATCCCAAGAAAAACTGAAATGAAAAATTGTATATACAATTCACAACCATAAGTTTTCAACACCTACACACCAGTTCTCATCAAAGGTCTATATTCTACTTGCATGTAACAGCTTCCAAGATTCAGGGGAGAGAAATCCCAGCTACGGACAATGCTGTTCTTCATGCAGCTCCTTTCTTACCCTCATAGCCAAAAAATGCCAACTGTTAGAGGCACGCACAGGGCTGGCAGCTGGAGGCTGGACGTAAGGCTCACAGAGCAAGGCACAGGCAAGAATGGGAGACCCGGGCACAACGCGACCACCGCAGCTCACGGGGTCAGTCAGCTGGAAAAACCGTTTGACTCGCCGAGCCAGATTTGGGAGGGTTACAAACCATGACTTCTCCATTTCAGAAAGACCAGCAACCGACTCTAATTTTTGTTAGGTGTTAGTAAGGAAGGAGATGACTATACCACATGAGGGGAACCCAAGGCTGCATCACACCTCAATGCAACTTGGAAAGAAACACTGGCAAGCTAATGAACTTCAAGGCTTACTATTCCCAGTAGGATTTAAGAAATACCTGAGGGAGGTATTCCCAGCTGGGGTTAGGAAGACACAAAGCTCTCATCATCTTAAAGTTGGGCCTGGATTGTCCATCTCAGACAAGCAGCAGCTCGAAGGTCAGGATAAGAAGGTGCAAGCGTACTTTTTTGTTCTGCAATTTCAGCTTATTGCTTATAGACTACATGGGAAAAATAAATCCAGAGACCATATTGCCTGTTTTGTATTTTAATTAAGTAAGTGCCTGGAAATAAGTAATAGGGTTTTTCCACTGCCTTCTCTTGCTAGTTGCCCAAACACAGGCCTTTCTATAACCATGTCACGGATCTAGATGTTCATGAAAAACAAACAAAAACCCCACTGGCACATAAGCTAATTAAAATGTCTCTACCAATTTCACCTTTGCTTTTCTTCTTAGAAATGAATACACAAACCCCCTGTATTCTGCAATCCCAATCTCTCTCCAGCCACCCGTGGTTCTTTTGCCATTACAGCCTATGACATTTCAGAGAGGCTCTGATGTTGCCATTTCCTTACTCAACTCCCAGAGACACCCAGACTGTATTCCATTCATTGTGGGCAATTTGTTAACGTCTAATTTACCCAACGCTCTCTGCATCATTTTAGTGTTATGAATGGCTATTGTTAGCCTGCTGTTGTTTGCTCCATAGAAAAGAAGGTTTTTCAGGCATTGTTTTTTTGGTTGGTTGGTTTTGGTGGATTTTTTCAATACTCTAACAAAGTAAAACACTTTTTCAACTCTAGAGCTGTAGACCCACTTTTAGTTGCTGTCCTGGGTTGGGATGGGATGGAAATTTTCTCCACAGCAGCCCATACAGTGCTGTGCTTTGGATCTGCGGCAAAAACGGAGTTGATAACCCACCAATGTTCTGGCTATTGCTGCACAGGGCTTGCACAGCAAGAGCTTCTCTCCTGCCCACTCTGCCCTGAAGCCCCCTTGCCCAGTGAATAGGCTAGAGGTGAGCATGAGACTGGGAGGTGACTTAGCTGGGACAGCTGCCCTGCACTGACCAAAGGGATATTACAGACCATATGATGTCATGCTCAGCCATAAGCACTCCGTGAATGGAGGATGAAGGAGGGATATTCATGGTTATGGAGTTTGTCTTCCCAAGCAACTGCCATGTCTGCTGAGGCCCTGCTTTCCAGGAAGCATCTGGATGTCTAGCTGCTGATGGGAAGTAGTAATTAATTCCTCTTTTTGCTTTGCTTACATGTGCAGCTCTTGCTTTTCTGATTAAACTGTCATTATCTCGATCCACAAATCTTCTCCCCTTCCTTCTATTTTCTCCCCTTTCTATTTCTAATCTTTCTGCTTCATGGGAGAGGGAAGTGAGTGAGCAGCTAGGTGGGCATTTGGCTGTTAGCCAAGGCTAACCCACCACAAGGCTACAACTGCCAACAATTTTCTTCTTGACCTCCTTCTTCATCTCTAGTTATCTTCTGTTTAATTAAACTAATTAATCCATATTAATTTAGCAGATCAAAGAAAAGTCTTGACATAACAGCTGACTCTGTTAGCATCACTGCATGCTTGGAATCACAAGAGATTTATGTGAAGTCACTGACTGAAGTTGGATGTCCTCCTCAGGCCAACCTCATTCTCTTTAATCCATAGGATAAATTTAATGTTGTAATTTATAAGAATTGTTTCAGGGAATCCTCAGGAAAAGGGACGACAATGACGGTACAGATGTGACGTAACCACCTACACTTATATGTACCTACCTCTGCTTCCACCCACAACAAAAGAAATTACATCAGAACTGCAAGACCCCTGACTGATCCAGGCAGTAGTAACATAACTAAGTTGTTCCATGATGGACAGGGAACTGGCATATGCCAGAGAAATGACCCTGCAAGCTGTAAAGTTGTTCACATCCTTGTAAAATGAGCATAAAACCATTAATAAACCAAAATTACTTAGTTAGGCACTTCAAAGTTGTACGTAAGCATGGGTGAGAGGGCTGCTGGATTCTGTCTTCAGATCTGACAGTGATTTGCTAGTGACTTCAGGAAAGTTATCTGAACTCCATCTGACTCAATTTTTCCATTTGTGAAATGGAGATCAACATACACTTCCATTTAAAGATAAGTGAAATACTCAAGGCCGGCAACATCATTAACTGTTAAGTAACTAATATCTATTAGTACTTGGTGTATGCGATTGCCCCTTTAAGCAGTTCTCCTGGGGGTATAGGGAAACATGACTTACAGTTTAGCACAGATAACAACTTCATTTCAATAGCTATTCAGAAAAGGGCAATGTACACTGTCCTAAATGAATTCCATACCCCAAATCAATTCAATATCTAAGAAGAAAAAAAAAAAAATCCACTGAAAAAAGGCAACGTATTCCAAGAAGGCTGTTTTATCTATCTGATACGTTTCCTGCATCTCATGGTGATTTACAGTAATAGGTAATAACTAGTGTACATTATATCTAGTTTTTAATAACCACACTTCCATTATATTTCATTTCCCAAAGGGACTATTTGTGGTTTTTTCATATCTTTAACTGTAAAACTGTAAACTGCTATAATCAAGCATTGCTTTCTCTTGTATTCTGGACATCCTCAGTTGATTATAATCACTGCCTGCTG
>NW_010556904.1:125506-202528 GCF_000687285.1 Phaethon lepturus
ATCTTCAAAATGTTAACCATGAAATGAAATAATAATTGATATTATTATATTACATATTTCCCCATTCATTCACTCCTCTCTTCTTAACCCAGGAGACCGAGAATACAAAGAATTGTAAAAAAGAAAAGAAGAAAAAAAAAAGGGGGGGGAAAAAAAGAAGAAAAAAGAAGGAAAAAAAAAAAGAAAAAAAGAAAAAGAAGGGAAAAAAGAAAGAAGAAAAGCGAAACACTGCCTCTGGAGAAGGCAGCTGAAAAAAGTCAAAGCACATGCTGTTCTCCTGGCGTCCGAAAAAGAGATCATAGAATCATAGAATGGCTTGGGTTGGAAGGGACCTTTAAAGGTCATCTAGTCCAACCCCCCTGCAACGAGCAGGGACATCAGATGTAGGCTCTGAAAGTATGTTTTGAGGTACTTGTACAACATTCACTTTAACTTTGGATAAAATAAAGCATTTTACAAAGTAGCACAACTGGTACATGTGTACATGGCATATTGCTTTTTTGGGAACTAGGGACTTGCTCCCACAACCATCTACAGCAGAAGGACTACATGAGTGGAATATATTTTAGAAGGTGTCAACAAAAACAAGTGCATAAGTGTGTAAATCCAGTTGCAAGGTCAGCTGGACTTTTCAAACTGAACCCATACTTAGAGCAACTGATAGGTTCAGGAGGCTGTGACTGAAAAGTGACTGAAAGGGTCACTGGATGGGTGTGTACTACTTGATAATGTCCACAGTGATATTTTCATCAGCCTTTCAGTATTTCAGGTATTTCCAGGTTTCCAGCAACAAAATGATGCCATGTGGGGAATACCTAAAATCCTTGGATTAATTTACACCCAGCACACACCCACACCCACGCCTACACCCACCACCCCACGCCCCCCCAGTCTTAGTTTTCTCTGCTTTAATATGGGAAGCTAACACTACAAACTAAGAAAAACCAAATCCCATCACTTTAGCTTTATCAGTACAACCATGTATAACTGCGTCCAGAAGTTGCAACCACAGCCAACTTGAGTAAAGATCTCTGTAGGAAAGAGAGTTTTAGTGGAACACATAGAACTTAACTCTCTCAAAAATGTCTCCGTCCTTTAACTGGACATTGTCGTCAGAGGTAATTAAAATTTCTTAGCTTCCTCTCAGAAGAAGAAAGGGATGAGCATTTGCAAAGAAGATTTAGGAAAACTGCACAGAGGAAAAGTTGGCCAGCTCAAGTTCAGCCAGCTGGAAAGTAAAATCAATGAACTAAAAGCATTATTAATTGAGACAACTGAGTATGGACAGAGGCAAAAACTACTGACAGAGCAGAAGAGATAAAACAGACAAACCATTATCAGCAATAGTAAATAACACTGCAACAAACAGATATGATCAAAGTAGCATGTACATAAGTACCAGTGATATTACTTCTGAATTTGATTTATTTTATCTTAAATTACAGCGTATATCATTTAAGCAAGTCAGTTCCTCCCAGGTATCTTGCTAATATCCCCTTAACAGGAATAGGACTGGATGCCCAGACAGTGACAGATTAAATGAAAAGGCAAGAAAACCCTAACTAGATAGAAAGGCACTATGAACTCAGGATAGCAAACAAATATCCTAGAGACCAAAGCAAGAGACCACTGTCATCACACAGTCTGGCCAACCATAAACATGGGGCATGTATTTTTCCCAGAACCTGGATTAATGCAATTCTCTACATATATGAATGAGAGAATTCAAATGATGGCAAGTTCCTCACTTCTCCCATTAAACTCCCTTCCCTTTTCCTCTCCTGTTCATGGTTATGGTATGCACACCTAAGGAACAGCTTGTAGACCTCATGTCCACAGACCAGAGACCAGCCCCAAGAAGTGCCTGCCTGTGTAGCAGCACTGCTTTTCTCCTGGCCTGATGTGTCCCAATGCACCTGGTTTAGAACCCTGCTTCAGGAAGAGAGGTCTGTAAGAAAATTTTATCTAATGGAAACAGTGATATCCGTGATGTGGTAGGTAGCATCCTTCACTCTAAGCAAGTATCGATCCAGAGGTATCACATAGGACGATGGTTCTGACTTCAGGGTAACATGCATTCCTAACAACTGTTGAGGATTAATGCTCAATACTATCTATCATCTGGGTATCATGCCCAAGGTTTTAGCCGAATTTCTCTTCTGGCAATAACAGCCTCCAAATTCCCTCTGCAGTTGCATCTGCAGGTCCCACTTGCATCTGTTTTTACATCCCAAGCCGCGGTCTGCTTTGATAACTGGTAACTATGTAGAGCATATACAAACAGGATAAGGAGAATATATATCATAAGAACAACCATATATAGCAAGTGTTCTTTGAGCATGAAACAGAAAACGTAGGGAAATATACTAAATGCACTTTTAATTGCAACTGATTTAGTCACAGCGGAGTCCAGCGCAGCCTCTGTGGACTGCGCCCACAGTACTCAGTGTTCAGTAGCTGTCGTGGGAAAACACACAGCTCAAGAAGGCAGAATATATTCTCACCCGGTCTGTGTCACTTTACATCCAATACCCCCAAACAGTAACGTCTGCCTAATACTCCTAAGTTATCCTTGTACTGTAAAGTCAGTTCTGGCACTTCCAATGAGGCTGACAAAAACCACATGCTGTTACACAAACGCAACACATTTAGTGGGGCACCGAAAGAAGCTCATTCACTGTCATCTTAATAGTGCTGTATAACCTACGAGACCAGCGGCAGTGTGTTCCCCATCTGGGAGGTGGATGCACTCTGCTGTGCTGCAATCATTTGCCTTTTATTTCTTTGACTATGGGTGTTAAAACCCTAAACACAAAAAAGGTGAAATTCCCCATAAAGTACCCTACAGAAGCAAAAGCACTGATAATAAGGTATTTACTGGATATGGTTAATTAACTCATTTTATTCTTACTACTCAATAATGTTTTCACGGAAATTATGAAGGAAGAGTATTCCTGTCAGACCTGAAATAATTTGTAAAATATACAGTATTCCACTAACATTTCTGCAAGTCTGACACTACAACTGGCAAACAATCTGTCCTGGCTTTGTGGCTTTCCTAACCAAAAAAGACCATTAAAAAATGAGTGCTCTGAACTTCATAACTATGCTGTGTTTCTTGTCATGCTGGGATTAGTAATAGCAGTGCTATCAAATATTACTGTGCAATAAAACCTGTGGTTTGCATTTAGATTACATTTGATTTCTTCATGTGGAAAATGCATGCTCTAATTTTCCTCTTACAGTAAAATTGATAATACATAGAATACAACATCACAGCAGATGACACAGTCTACAAGGTAGGCATGACTTGTTTTATAGTCATAAAGCTTGTACTTCTGGCTGTGATTTTATGAGCCAGGCATACAAAAAGAGTAAAAAAAAAAAAAAGAGAAGATATTTATAAATAAAGGCATACAAGAGTAAATAGGAAAGGAGCCCAAGTTACGGAACAGATTGAACTGGATATAATCAGAACCAAACAGCTTTCACAGAAACTGCAAACTTAGCACTTGGATACCTCACCAGTCAATAACGTAGGTACAGCAGCTTTCCTTAACAAAAGAAAGCAATTCTAGGCAGGGAGAAAAAGAATGTTAATAGGACAGGTGGCATCCTTACCAGGCAAAAAAAAAAAAAAAAAAGTAAAACATTTCTTTGAACATATGCTGTTAAAGCTCACAATATCATAAACAGGCCCCTCACCTCTCTCCCTTTTTCCGCAAAGTAGCAATCATCTATCACTATTTTTTTTTATACTAGGTAGTCTAGTAAAAGTATTCATTTCAGTGGTATCTTTTACAATACATCTCGGAGAAGATTCTATAAGCATCTAGGATCTTAGTAGCTAAATAAAAAAGGAGGTGCACGCTGCACACGGTCTCCATGGGGACATTGCACATGGCAGAAGCTGTGAACAGAGCACTTCCATCACAGAAGGCAATGGGAAGAATTACACAATAAGGAACGGAGCGGAGAGCTCATTAGCATGTAAAAACCATAGCTCTATACATACTGTTATATTTTTGAATGTCGGCGCATTAACAAATTGCTGTTTATTAGCCATGATTTACTGAATCGAGCACAGCAGAAGTGGGCACTGGCTGAAGCAAAGCAGCTGGATGTAAAACTAATGCAAACAGCTAAGAGGAGAGTGATGTCTTGACTGCTTCTCTGCATCGCTTGATCCACCAGCCAACAGATGAACTGATTACACATCACAGCAAAAATTTCATCTCTTGCTATACTGCAATAATTCCTGAATAAATACAAAAAATGGTCAAGGTTGACAAATTGATATATGAAGAGCTGCAAAATGATTCCTCGCTTCCACTGAGGACGGTGCTGCCAGTGTTAGAAGAAATTACCGGTGTACAGTGCATTAGTGTTCCTACATTCAGGCCAACCATGAAAAATCCCAAACTGCAAATGTGTTCATTTTTAACTGTTCATGTCCGCTTCAAAGTACACATTTTTCTTACTATTATCACAATCTTATCACCACATTATCTTACTCATCTGAACTCACACTGCTTTCCACTGCAGTCTCACTGTGGATGCATGCCTCAGTCCAAAGAAATGAAATCCTGACTGCACGAAGCCAAAGATAACACTGTGCTCAAAAGCTCAACATTTCAGCAGAAGTGTAAATTCCCAATGCAGACCATTACAAGTTAGTCTCCCCACAATGCTCAAGCCCTGACTTGCATCCACTTGCTTGCACAGGCTTTGTATCTGGCTTAAGAAGAGCGCTGATACAGGAGAAAGGCAGTTTAACTATGTATCATAAACGACACACCTTAGTGGCTTATGGACTGTTACGCTTCTTTGCTGCTGCTTTTTTCATAGAATCATAGCATGGTTTGGGTTGGAAGTGACCTTAAAGACCGTGTAGTTCCAACCCCCCTGCCATGGGCAGGGACACCTTCCACTAGACCAGGTTGCTCAAAGCCCCATCCAAGCTGGCCCTGAACACTTCCAGGGATGGGGAAGTGTTATTTTTATTCTAAAGGTATTTTGCTCAGGAAGAAAAGAAAAGGAAGAATTGAAGCTTTGGACTTTTTTTTTTCTTGGAAGAGCAAAGAAAGAAAATAAGACAAAAGTTGTGCAAAATGCAGCAGTTCCAATAGGCAGCGGCAGATGAAGCTTCTTTACCTTTTTAGTATATCCCTGACTTCCTAAATTTGAAGTTCACATGAACCAAAACTAAAACTCACTGGAGATTACCAACTTTCATGTGTTTTTTCATAGCCCTTATGCGAAATTTACTTTGGCACAATAAAGGATTGCATTATTAATCAGCACAGGTTTGTTTGAAAAGTAGGCTCTATTTATTCAGAGGTAGGACTGACTCCAAACCCAGGCTTTCTTTTCCACATGGAATGTGAGTGTATCAGATGTGGTATTTGATTTTTCAGCTCAGCTGTGAGGGATGAAATGAACTTTGGAAAAAACCAGAGGTAGAGTCTACATGGTAACAGAAAAAGAAACCACTTGTGTGTGTGTGTGGTTTTAGGTATCAAAGTGAAAATGTCAAATCTCTCCAACCACACCCATTACAGTAAAATCTCAGACCAGCTGAAGACAATGACGCTTTGCTATTGGCATTAAATGAACCCGGTCTCACCCATCCATGATCAAAAAACACAGAGTCATTTCAAAATCACAGTCACTTTCCTCTCGACTTTCACAGCATTTTCAGATTTATACCTCCCTTGTTTATTCTCATACTGCAGTCAATTAGCATCTATAGCATAGCTAGCTGAGCAGATCTGTGCAGTTTTAGCATGAAGTCGTCTTTAAAATCACTGTTCTTTACAAGTTATTTTGATGAAAAGAGAGTATATTTACCAGCAACTATTAAGCATGAAGTTTAAGGAAACAGCAGCAGCTTGTAGGAGGATTTGCTAATGCAGTTTACTGCTGTTACTTCTCACATCTGAAAAGATAATGCCTCTGAAGTCTCCAATGAAAATGCAAATAGATATTCTTGGGAGACAGTACAAAGCCAAAGGCAAGTCACAAAGTCAGATAACTCAGTTTTAAGGATTTCATCACAAATAAATCCACTGATGACTCAACGGTTTCACACTAACAGACGTGTAAAACCAGCATCTAACTGTCCAGTGCTGCTGGAAAAAGAGATGGTGGAAACACACAAAGATTTTCATGACACAAGTTTTCTCCATAAATGTGTGCATGAAACCAAAAGATGAAATCCCCTATGAGAAGTCACAATACTACCTACCAGGCAGTGATAAACATTCAGTGGTCACAATAGGTATGCTTGTTGCAATAACCAGATGGAAAGAAAAGGTGTCCATGCTTAAGTGATTCTGCCGAGAAATGTGCCTACACCTAACACAATGGGAGAACTGTTCAAGAATAGCTAATTTGTGTGAAACTACGACCGCAGTAATGCTGTTGGAAGCAGTGAAAACTGTGAAAATCCTCTGAATTAAGTGTTGACTCAACAAGTTAAAGCTTTAGGTAGGCATCTCTCAACCCATCCACCCACATACCTGGGGGTGGTATCCATGTGATAAATTGCATTTAACACGCACCTGCACTCTGCCTACTAATCCATCCTCACCTTCGCTACTTCTAGCATTACAAATCTCTGAGGCACTTCAAACAGCTGCCTTCTGTGAGGAAGAATTTCTCCTCAAAAGTGTATTGGCGAGAGGCCAGGAAAGATTTACATTCAGGTATACTGCAGTTCAACCTGTTTAGAAATAGGATCTTTAAATTCTTAGGTAACTGGCTTTCTATGGATTTTTAAGATTATCACTATTTCTAGGAGACGGAAATCCAGCATTTCAAACAGTAAAAATCACAGGTTAAGTCACTAAGCAGTAAGCGACTCAGAGCCCTGTATACCCATACGTAGTTGAAGATGGGGTTAGGTGGTGAAGCTCTGTAGATGCTGACAAAGAGACAACACGCACAGCTACTCTTGGTTCACCTACAGGCAAGACCACCGTTTTCTCAAGCTGGATTGACCCATCACACGACTGTCCCCTGACAGCTAAGGGTCCATTACAAAGCACCTTGCCAACCACCAGCTGCATGGAAAATTGAAGCCTCAACAAGGGGAACAGACCCTCCAGTTGCTCGTTATGAAGAAAACCTGGAGCATTTTGAAGGTGCAAATTAAAGATGCAATAAATTTATGGAGGAAATTATAAATTTTTCCTCAAAATACTGCAGGTACTCTGCATTTCATGACATGACAACTTAGAGAGAAGCCAATAATTACTTCTTGTTTCCAAACTACACGCTCCATGGCAGCATGGAGCAGTACCAGAGGTCCACAGAGACCTCCACCCAGGCCCAGAGTGCTCAGGGTGCACCTCCTCTGGCACGCAGGTAAAATTTCTGCCTCAAGAGGAGAGAAAGAAGGATTTTGTATGAAGGCCAATTTATTATTATTTGAACTCCAGCTGGGCACCAGGACTGGACCATGAATAAATTGTGCCAGGATATATGCTCAAAGTTAGCTTCCCCAGCAGCTCTGCACAAACAGAAATCAGCAGGAGTCCAGTATGTAGAACAGCTTCCGAATCGGGTCATTAATCTGTACAAGCAGAAAAAACTACCCAACAAACACATTAGCAGTCATCACACTCCGGGTTACAAGGCTGAACTATCATGCAAATTGATGCACATCTCATGCCTCCTCGAGTCACGGAGAAAGGGACAAGCAGCCTACAGGGGAGAGCACAGAAAGCTGCAGATGTGCGCTCTTGGTAAGGAACAACGGAACGAGACGGCTTTATATAGTCACTATGATGATGACATGGTATTATTTCTTCTGTGACAGCATTCAAAGTATTCAGTGATGGTCAAAGCTTGAAACGGCTCAGCTCTAAAAACATGGTTGTGGCCACAAAAATCTTTGCCACCTTGAAACAAACACGCAAAACCGTAAGGTTAACCAATTCAAGGTTTTAAGTACACAGAGACATACAGATTAGCCAAAAGCAACTTTTTTCCATCCATTTGTTTGATGATTTATCAACAAACTAAGCAGTCTCTAGCTGCTGTCCAGTCAATAGCTGATTAGTTAGATGATTCCCTCTAAGTCTTTTGGGAGGACAGAGTCTTGAGGTCTTGATTTCAAGGACAGAGCAATAGTTTTTTCAGTTATACGGGATGCTATTCCTTAACAATGGTGTAAATAAAGCAGAGTTGAGACCTTTCCCTTGTGACACTACTGTAAAATGTAGAAAATACTTTACAAATACTTTACTTCGGGCTTAAACCAGAAACCATTGGTAGTTTGTTGTTGTTGTTTGTTTTTTTTTTTTTTAATACTGGTAATACTGCAGGCATGAAAGTATTTAACTTTTGCAGTCCCTAGATAAAACCTAACATTGTCTTTTAAAGCAATCACAAACAGGGCAGACTTAAGTGGGACAGAAAGCCGTATCTCTCAGACACTGTATCATGAAAGCACCCATTATTTACACCAACTCAGAAAAGAACCAAGTAAGAGTCAAGTTATGAAAGCCAGAAGAGCCCTATGTTAATCGTCCACAAGCATGGCTATATAACCAACAAACATGATCTGAGTTAACGCTGGCTGGCAGTTCTTGGGGAGGCTGCAAGAAATAACGGGGACTAAGGAGAGCGAGAGGGAAGAAGGGCTGGCTGAGGGATGCAACTGCTCGCTTGCATCCCCTTCCCATTTTGCACAGAGATATTTGCACAGTTACTACTCTTAAGTGCATATTACGTTTATGCCCTTCTACGTTGACATGACTCTAAAGATCTTCTGGTAGGTGCAAAACACTACACTTCTACTTGGAAGCATTTCTGCACTGCCAGCTCATGTAAAAGAGCCCTTGAACAGGTAGGAATCTGACTTCGTATCTCTAGCTTTAGAAGTTACTTAGCTGTGGTTTTTGTTTACCTATCTGTCATAAAAACATAATGAAGAGGCTTGTTAGGAGAGTGTGTTTGAGTAAAAAAATCTACTACTTTTTAGAGAGAGAGAGATGGAAATACACAAATTATATAAATTTATGAACACAAATGTATATAAATATACATGGATACATATATAATTGGTATACACACACACACATCTCTATAAAAAACTTCTTGAGAACACAAACTGCCAAGTGTGTACTGGGACTCTTTACTCTCACCAGAATCCCAGAAACGATTCTTTAAGTAATGGTAGTGCAAGTTCTGCTTCGCACTGGAGAACAGTCAGTGAACAAAAGTTTGAACTGTTTTAAGTGCGCCTGAAAGATGCTTATTCACCAGAGTTTGCATCAGTTGCAAATGGCTCACTTAATTCAACTTCAGAGGCATTTGCTCTCCACTTTTCAACCTTAGAAAGTGGTGACCTGGCTAAGGAGGTTAGGCACAGTATCATCAGTGCAGATCAGAAAGATGCCAATGAACAGCTAAGACTTAAATTTATGCCCATCACTCTTACACAGACACGAAAACAAATACTTTCATTTCAGCTATGTTATGTATTTTTGCTTGTTCTTGAAGGATTTTTGGAAGACAAATAGTAAACACAAAGCCTCAAATGAAAATCAACCAGGGAAAAATTAATCTAGCTGCCAAGAAGAACAGACTCAAGTTCCATGACAAACATAGACACATATTCAAAATTAACTTTAAAAATGCTTCTAAATTCAGCCAACGTGCTATAAAATGACAAATGTATATATTAATATACACCAATTATAAACCACTGCAACAAGGATTAACTACATGCACAGATCTTATGAGCAGCCTGGGAGCAGGATAGTGGACTAAATGAAGTCAAGCAATCTTGAAATCCACAGACATTACATTTCCTCTGTATTAAAAGGAGGAGGGAGGTGTTCAAGTGGTTTTGGATTTTTTTTCTGAATGAGAGAGGAAAAAAACAAGGCAGCTACTTAGATTACCAGTAGGTTTAGACTAGATGCAGAATATCTCCCGGAAAATTAAACCCACCTAAATCCTGCAGCATCTGCTTTTATCAGACACTCACCTATTTCCAGAAAGATGACAACCGTTTATAAATCCATTTTCACACGAAAATTATAAAAATCCTTTGGATATGCAATGCTCAGTATTCAGCATTTGCCACCAGCAGACACTGTTGTTAAACAAAATGGGAAGCAGCCTTTGAAAGCATCCAGATAGAAAAGCGAATCCTAGTCTCCCTGTAAATCCTTGCAAAACCCCATCTCGTTCACTTGTGTGCATCTCTTTATTGCAGTTGACATGGGCTTGCCCAGGGGACTAACTTGTTGTTCCATAAAGATCCTTAAATAGGCACTACTGATGAAACATTTAATCCAAGCCCTGGTATCAAATGGCTGCTATTGCCAGTGACAGTGATAGAAAAATCTATTTGCCAATTAAATAACTGCATGCAAAGCTATGACTGTTTATTATGCCTTTTAACATAGTTCAGCTGGTTTGGATCATATCCAGTAAGCTTCATATTTTCCAAAAACTGCATTCCATACAATTTACAAATAATACGCTTTAAGGCTTCATTTTTTAAATATACCTTTTCACTCATGTTGTTATGAAGTGTTTGCTTGGGCAAGGGAATACATTTTACACACAAATGCAACTTATATCATTCAACTATACATATATATGGCTTTGGACCTTTCTCTGTTGATAATGAAATTATGATTTATACTTAGAATATAAGACCATATTTTAGATGTTGATAAAAGCACTTTAAAAACTCACTGTGTTTACTTTAAATGCGAAGGACGTACAAAGGCTATTCATTTTTTGGTAAAACTAAGGGAATACATTTTGATTCCATGAGTCTATTAAAACTCTGCATAAACATAACAATAAGGAAAGCGAAGATGAATAGTTAGATGAACATTCAAGCTTGGACTTCATTTTGCTTGAAATTCCACCATGCCAGGAAACAAGAAAACGAGTGAAGAGGCAGTAATTAAAAGGGATTTAAGATTATAGGCAGTGCTACATCGACATGTGGAACACCATTAAAATAGCACGCAGCACTCCGTTTGACAAGGTTGTAGTTCAACAAAGTACATAAGGGTCTAAGTTGCAGCTCAGAGAAGCCATCTCCCCTGAGAGCAGCTTAAGCATATGCTTAACTTGAAATAATCCGATCTTAACATGTGCTTTATGTCTAAGCATGAATATACATCTTTGGGACATAGACTGTATTTTGGTTTCATTTTAGTATGCGAAAAAATGAAGTCATGCTAATACGTATAACAGTATTGAATAAATACAGGATAAAAATACTGGCAACTGCAGAACACACAGCTGAAATTAATCTGCCTCCATAAACAGTGAAAAAGATAAACCAAGGTCTTTTGGGTTTTTTTTTTTATTTAATCACAGGAACATTTACTTTCTCCCTTTATCTTAAAAAAAAACCCCACCAAATGTAAGTTAGTCTCTTATTACCCATTACCATAAACTTAGTATAAATTAATAAAAAATTATACTGAATGTTTCAGAATGAACATTGGTTCTTCTGCATTTTTTATTAAGATCTAAGTTACTGCTTGCAGTGCCATTTCTAACTTTGTAACTACCTTGTCAGGATGAGTTGTAGTTTTTACTGTACTGACTTCTGGAGAAAATGTTGCCATCTTATTTTATCAGATTATCAAAACAGCAGATTATCATTTATAGAAAGCACTATTTCCATTTTTATATTTAAGCATTATTCATTAAAATTATTGATGAATTTCAGTAACCCTTTGAAAATACACAGGCTGAAGTCATTGGGTAGGAACCTTCACTGAAAGAGTTTCTGTGAGGTAAAATAACTGATTTAAGTACGCTGCTGTACCACAGGTTCATGAGAAAACAAACTGCAGCATTACTTCTGGCTGCATTAAACTTGGCCTCTAAAGTAAAAAAAAAAAAATTGTTTGTCTAGTAAATAAAGTTAATGTTGTTACGTCATATTACAATATTTCTATTCCCATACTTTATGGCTATTTACATGGGGAAAAGTCCAGTTTAAAGTTTAAAAACTGAGTTTGAGCCTCTTCACTTCCTTTATTTCTCCCTGCTGGGCAGAAATTTTTAATCACAAAAATACCTCCCCTAAGTCCACCTCGTATCCAACTCAGTTACACTCAAATCCTCGCACAACCGCTCTGTTGTATAAATACCTCCTGCCCGGCCACAACTGGAACCCGTTACATACCCATCTGAGCAGCAGGTTTTTGTGAAGGAAACAAGAGGACAGCAGGACCTGCAGAAACACTGAGACCCACCCCCCCGTCCTGAGAAGGTGGGTTTTGGGGTTCAGAGGAAGCAGGTGGGTGCCACCGCCGGGAGCCTGCGGGTGCTCTCAGGTCAGCACGTGCCGCCTCTCCCGCGCTGGGTCACAAGCTGCGGGGAAAAACTATTTGCTGCTAACTTGCCTAAAAACGTTCATTTTTTTAATACTTTTGAATTGAGACATTTTTGTGATAAATATTCATCAAAACCTCACTGCACAGTTTAGGCTTTTTAGCGCGTTTCTTCAACCGGCTCGGCTCTGACCCACGTTCAGCAAACACTTCGGGCATTTCTTATCTGTTGCTTTCGAAGTTTCTCTTTCAAATCAACAGCAGCAATCATCAAATCTTTTATTTCATTCTCCTAGGATTCTGATCGCTAACACCTACAATTATACTCATTTATTGGTGTATAAAATATCTTTTAAAGTGCCAAACCTATCCCAATAAATATGCTTCAGTGTAATTAGCAATGCATAAACTATTCTCTTTTTTTTTGTCCTTTTTTTTCCCCCTGATGTTTCACAATGAATACATTGGCTTTAACATCTATTCTCTTGATCAGTCATTTTGAGGTGGTCCACTTTTGTTTTCCTGACTTTCACAAACATGCTTGCAGCCAGTAAGAGACTCTTCACTATGATTAATGGCCTCCCATTGGGTATACAGAAAATTTCCCAGCCCGGTTCCCTTGAGAATGCTCCACTACATGGATTTCTACGCAAAGCTAGATTAAAAGAGGAGGAGCAATAGCTATAGTCCACCTACCCCACAGCCATCAATTATATACAGTTATAAATCAAAGTTTTCAGCCAGAACAAAGCCTAGTGTGGCAAACAAACAAGGGCGTTCACAGCAAATTGTTTTGAAGCAGAATAAAACTCTTGATAGAAACAATGGGGCTAGCAAAGCCACTGTCAATATCACTATAAAGTTCCGTTGATTTATTAAGAATTAGACACAGTGTATCCAATTACTGCTGAATTAACTTAAACAGAAAGCAGCAAGAGAAAAAATAAGCAAGGAGATGGATTTCTCTTTTTAAAGGAAAAAATCACGCAATTCTATATCATAGTTAATTGAAGACAGTAACGCAAATCATAAAGTATCTGTACTTTAACTCCCTGTATTTGTGTTTCTTGGCTTTTGGTTTTAAGCTCTCTCTTTCATGAAACACTGGTATGTCTATCTCATCCATATTTCATCTCCGGTCTGTTTGTTTTCCCAGCTATTTCTGCCTCTATGCCATAGATGATTTTGATCGGTTTGGATATTTTTAAATACCTTTCGCACACAATCTGCTTTCAAACAAGATCATAGAAAAACCACCAGGGGACACAGAGACAAAAGACTGTTAGCATCCCTCCTCGCGTGCCTCTTCCCTTCTGGAAAACGTGAATTATCTTTCAGGGGTTATGTCCCCCTTCTTTCAGACATTTAAAATTCCACTTTTTGATATACAGCAATTTTTGGAACGACAAAGGATATAACACCAGTCAAAAGGCAAGTAAGCTTCACACAAAAAACTCAGTTGATATTTGCTACTGCATCCAGTCCTCACTGCAGAACATACTTCATGTAGACGCCGGTTCTCGGTGAAGAAACAGATGCTAGAGGAAAGGGCTTCAGTAGTTTTCAGCAAGACTAAACTCCTCAGATGTTTGTGAAAAATTTACTTTTGACAACTCTGACCAAAGCTGCACAGCCAAAGCGAAGAGTCTTCAGGATAACTCTACATTCCCGTGAGACAAACTTTGTCCTACACCGTGTTTTCACCAGTCCTTCCATGTACTACAGTCCTCCAGTTTGCAACAGGCACCAGCACCCCAAATTCGGAGGAAGATGGAGTTTCTGTGCCAGATACTGTACCTCTGACCAAGCATGGTCGTGTGTGAAGTATGTCCAGACCCACATTAATGCATACCCAAGCTCCTCTCTTCTCTACAAAGCACTCTTGAAAGAGGCCCGATGCATTCCAAGCGGTGTAAAGGCACCATCCGTTACGGGTTGAAGGATTCCTAGGGGCTGTGCAGAAACAAAGACCCCCAGGACACCCAGCCCCATGGCTAACAGACAGCAAGCAGTGCCAGAGTCTGTCTGCCAAACCACCCCTTCTTCATAGGAAGGAGGCTTTCCAAGGAAGAATTCCTGAAAAATCCAGAAAAGCGCTGAGGTGGGATCCTTACACTATGCGTTACCTTGCGAGATGGCAGGCCTGGTGACCAACGCGAGGCAGCTTTTGTGGGTTACTAATGCAACACAACAGCATACCAGGGAGCTTAACACACACCACCACGCAGAAGGGCAAGACTGGACTGTGAGAGGCCATCTCATCCCAGGACAGGATAAACTACACCAGCATCATTCCTGACAGACGTGTTCTTGTAGTGAGGGGAAGTTCATAACCTTCTACAGCAGCCTTCTCCAGAGCTTTATTACCTGTACCGTTAGAAAAGTTTTCCAACCTTTCTGTCATCACTTTCTTCTGTCTTCAAATTATTCCAGTTCGAATTACTCCTGCCTTTGCAGCACTGCCACGCGCAATCCGTAGCGCTGGTACCTCTCTCAGAAGAGGCTCAAAGTCACGATGCACGGAGCAGTAAGTGTAATACAGTCCGCAAACATCCTGCCTACGTAAAGCTGCGGGGAGAAACACGGACCACCACCTCAAGGGCTGCCAAGCAATTTCCAGTAAAAATCCAAAGCAGTTAAGCATGCTTGGTGTCTTGCAGGTTTGTAACATACATATCAACAGTAAACAGGCTTTTTTCTTCTTTTTTTTTTTTTTTTTTCTTTATGGGGATAAATGACTGGCAAATAGAGTGTAGAAGCGACATGATGTCTTGAGCTCTGACCCAAGCTCTCTTGCTGGCTCTATACCACCTAATTCAAAATACCTAATAATGAAAGTCTATATCCTTCAGCAACCAAATAAAATGGCAGATGATCAGTTTCTACAAAAATGGGACCAATCAGTACATACTTGAATTTTCTTTTATGGCTCCTAAGTGTGTTCTTTCTGGATAAACCTCATTTTTCTCAACTGATCATCATTTTTATTTCAGATTCACAGGGTCTTGCAAGTATGCATTGCTTAATGTTTGTGAACATGAAATAAAAAAATCACCTTTTACCAATAGGTTTCTTCCCAGATTTCTGAAATTAAGATCTTCACACAAGAGTTTTTTTAAAGGTAGTCTCCTAGTGTTACAGAAATTATCCTTCTGGGAACCTGCATGATTTTCTTGACAGGACTATCTTCAAATAATTTGGTATCCACAGGTTCATGATCCTTACATCCACACTAGTGGACCTCTCCGTACTTCCACGCTAACAAAAAAGACATTTCCCAAATACATAAAAACACACAGGAAAGGGGTACTATTCTTTCTCAGTTTCTGATGTTAAAATTAAATCCTGTCTTTTCTTAAACAGTAACATATGTTTAAGAAAAACGTTCATTCCTGAAGTTTTAATACTTACAATAAATAAAACTCACACCAAGTAAGTGCACTGCAATTTCAGCTTCCTTGTAGCCCGTACAGTCAGCAGCGCATCCAGTGCGCCACTGTTTTTATTTTCCACCTTGTAGAGATCTTTGGGAATGACATGTGTCTTGCATGGTCCTCAAAATGATGGAATTACTAACCCATGGCCCTCAGACGTGAAGATGACCCATCAGCTCTACCGCACTAGCCTGTGCTGAGTGGGGACTCTACAGCTAGCGCCCTCCCTGTCAAATTTGGCTGGAATAAACGTTCACGACATAGGAAAACGCCACGGCGTTGGAAGTTTTAACTGGATTACGCGGATACTGTTGAGTCTGCAGTTTCACCTACAATACATTAACAATCCTTCCCATGTCACTCTCGTAAAGCCTCCCCTAAGCATCTCATAAGTAGTCCTGTACTATCCCAAAATGATCTTCCCCCGAACCTCCTAAAGCGTCCCATAACCCTAGGCAGGAGCTCCCCTCACCCCCACAGGTGCTCTAGCATTGACTTCTCTTGATGTATGTCACACCTGGACCACAGGGCTGAGGCTCTCCTGGGACAACCCAGGAAGGTGCCCATACAGGGTGTCCCTTCCTCCAAGTCTGTAATTTGGGTTTGCACCTGCCCTTGTGCCCCTGAGCTCCTCTGGGCTTGTGCAGATGGGCCTCTCATGGGCTGAGGGCTTCTAGGATGGGCCTGGGAGTGCCGGGGCAGGATATTATTTGGGCTCTACTCTTGCCATTGTCCCTCAGTGCTCCCTTGTGGGCATGCAGACCAGCTTTTATCATATAAGTTAATGTGCTGTATCCAGATTCATGCGTACCCTCTTTAGGAACATACTCCAACGAACACTGCCCACTGAGATTCATTTTATTTTGTTGCCCCTCTAAATCCAGACCAATAAATTTACTCACATACCTAAGAGTTTGCAAAATCAAGGTCTTGGTTCTTCTTCAGAAATATTTCTCCATTAAGAAATTAAAAAATCAAGAGTCACAGCCACTCGCAAAAGACCTCTACAATGACCATTTAAGAGGCGCACACATACATACTGCATTTAGGTAAAAAATACCCAATGAGTTAGTAACTTTCAGTTTCAAACTTCCAAGGGATTGTGAGATACAAAGTGAAAAATATGACCGAAAAATGCTAATGTGCCAACATCTAAGTTGATATACTATGTATATCCAACTCCCTTTAAATCAAAAGGGAGTTGTTAGAGGTAAAATACTATTGTTAATATTGAAGACGACATCAATAACAGGTATGATTTAACATACTTACAAGTAGTTTAAGAACGACCTGTACTACTGCTTTATTCCTCCCTTTCTCCCAAACCTCTCCCTCCTTCCCCATATGACTTGTTCATTTCATCTTGTACTTTGGACAATATGTTCTTTAGGACAATGACAATATCGCATTTTGCCTGTGGAAAACTCAGTCCAACACAAATGAGGTCCAAGCTGGCAGAAGCTTGTAGCTGCTTCTGATATGTGTTAAATATTAAGAATAGAAGCTACTGTTGCTTTCATAGCTCAATGGTACTTATGTGTTTAAAACAAAATGCAAGGCCTATCGGAGTGCAGCTACTTTTCAGTGTTGGCCAAATGCAGTCAAAGCTTTCTCAGGAACAAAACAGAAGTGGTGACCTTGGCACAAACATGATTTGAGAAAAGGACTAGGTGGAAGAAAAGGTTGCATTTTTTCGAAGAGCTGAATGTGTAATCCTCCAGATGGGCTTGCAGCTAGGTGCAAGAGAACGGCAAAAAAAGCACAGCATCAATTGAAGTGTGACAGTAGCCAATTACCTCGTTTCTTTACGGCTCATCCTGACACTCCTCCGGTGGGAGCTTACCCCTTATCCTCCTGGTTAGATGTTTAGCGCAGGAGCTTACCAAAGAAGCCTGAGACAGCAGATACAGATAGCCCAAGCCATACGTCCCTTGCATCGAGTAGATACACAGTAAGATTTGACTTATTTGTCCACAGAAAGTGGACAGACACACTTAATTTGTCATTGAAATTTAGTCATATTTTGATTATTATTTACAAATTATTGCAGAAAAGAAACAAAAGCACATACCTACTTCTAACAACAGGCTCAAGGTTATGCAGAAGAATATAATTATCTTCATAAAAAATGGAGGCAATATTAAACACACAGTTCTCTGTATGAACTTTGTGAATGGACAACTACATCTAAAAAGAGCAGATAGAGAGAAACCTTGGTTTCATTCACTATATGAAGTTATGCCTGAACCATGTAATTTTAAGATAAACATTATTTGCAGTTGCAAAATGACTTTTTGAAGAGGTCACAAATTCAAGCACAGCACCTCATCATGAGAGCAAATCAAAGAGCCTTGCCTAAAAGCTTCTTTTTTTTTTAATTACTCATTTTTAAATGTTTAGTTCATACATATTTACCACAGTTCATTTCAGCTGAACAGAACCCCCGTGTTGTGATTTTTGCCTACAAGAATATTAAATTTCTGTGCATCTGTCTTCTCTCTAGGGGTTTCTCCAGGGAATATAATAGTCTATTTGTTTTTCTATTGATCTTGTATCTAAATACTGTTTTCTCCCTTTCAGAAAAAGAGAGCTGCCAAAGAATCAGTATTGTCACTGTAAAAATGTTTTTCTTAGCTGGATGAAATGATGGCAGAGCAAGATTGGAAAAAATATTTTTCAAATCTGTTTTAATAAGCGTACTTCCAGACAGGGATATGCTAGATATTGGTCTAGGCATGCCCCAGGCCTATGATCCATCTTTCATCCTTTTTACCAATTTCCGACTGACAGCTAAATTAGCTCACGGAAAAGGCTCCCGTAGGCAGTAACCAATAACCTGCCATCCAAGGTAAGCTGCAATAGCAAGAGGCATAGGGAAAAAAAAAAATTGAGATAGAAAGCTGCATTTACATCAGTGGGTAAGGAAAAAATTGGGGATACAAAAAGGATCAGATCCTTAAAAAAAAATAAAATTGTCACACTGGAAAGAGAAATATAAATTGTGATTTAATGTTATGTTAAGCAATAGGCATAAACTGAACTCTTATGACGTGACTAGCCGGTCTTGGAGTTTCTGTAGTTAGCAAATCCAGTAAGTTTACAAATATACAACTGCAAATGGAATAGCTTTCTCTACCTATAATACTTAGGCTCAATATCACCTGAGATGTGTTCGTCAGAAAAGACAGACAATAGCTGGTCATAAAAGGTAAGATATCAACAACCTTTTGAATCACAATGCTCATTTTCTTCTCAGGCAAAATAAAATCCTCAGCATGGGAGTGTTCATATTACAGTGCTAATAGTGCACATGTGCTGAATTATTTAAAAAATAATAAAGATAGGAGGAATGACACATCCACCAGTTCACTGACAAAGCAGTCAGTTTAATATTTGCACATTATCTATCTGACCGAGTAACTTGAGCTTATTGAAGATGTTTAAAATGTACCTCTCCATGAAAATAACTGCTTCAAACACTTAGAATAAACTCTTTCTGGAATGGGCTTAGTTATATTTGAACTTGCATTTTACTTGTGTTTTTGTCATTCTTTTCATCATGTTCTATAATAGGTAAATTGCAGTTTAAAACCAATGACTTGGATACAGTTAGTGACTTTTTTCATGGTAGCAATTTCCCCTAATGTTATTTATGGTACCATATAACATTAGCAATGATATTTACAATTACGGTTCAAAATATTGTGCAGTACTCTGTTAAGCACTGTTATCAACTTTTCTTCTGTTTCATTGGTCTATATATTAGAATTTCAACAGGTAACACAAGAATCTCAAAATGTTAACACAGGTATTTGCGAAAACTCCTTTTTTGTTTAGGGGAATGACAAACCCATCAACCCATGTGATGGTGAGACGGGTATTTTGTTGCTCGCTGCAGCTGGGTATCTGCGTTTGAAAAGCATGCTTAAATTAAAGATGCAAAGAAATGCCTGGGGTTTCATTGCATTGCAAATGTAAAGAAAGACTGATTTTCTTCAAAGGCGGTTGATAATAACCTACAAACAGCAGGTATTTTCTGCTACCAGCATGTAGCTGGCATGTCGTGGCTAGTACATCTTTAATCATAATAATGAGTTCTGTGGTAATCATGATAAAATATGTTTTAACTGACAATGTTTTTACCTGCCATTGCTACCCTCCACTGAGAATTAGCTGACTTTCCTTCTTTTTGAGCTCTAGCCTTAGCCGCGCAACTCATTGAGGTAGCTGTATCACTAGCTGGGTTGCTACTTAAAAGGTTTGGTTGTTGTCGGTCTTTAGCTCTTAAATATCTCTTCTGTACTATGAAATTTAGCTAACTGCTTGGCAGAAGGAGCACACTTACAAATAACTGAATAGTGTAGAAAAGCAAGGGAAATTGCCATTTCTTTTCCTGTAACAGGCACGCAGTTCTCTAACTTCTCTCTCCACAAATTGATTTTTCTTCTGCCACATTTAATTTTCTCCTAAGTTCTCATTTCCTTTTATCCGCCTATTCTCTAAGAGTTTTCCCATGTAAAACTAGCGTATGTCTCTTGCTGTTGGGGAAAAAATCAGTCCCATAGCAGGCCTCTCTCTTGTCCTTCAGCATCAACATTGCAAAAGGGCCAGTTACTGTGCCTTCCAGCAAGCATCCCGTCTGTCTTTACCCCAGCTACCGAGAGTACATTTTCCAATCCTACCTGCGAGTAAGAACACATCAGTTTACTACGTGGTGACACCAGCTTCCAACCTCCTCCAGCAAGACTGACTCTCCTTGAAATACTTGACAGGTCATGTTCTCCTTCTTTTAAGGAAAAAACCAACACATTAAAGAAATCTTTTACCTCCTTTTATTAAAAAAAATAAAAATTAATAGCCTAACCAGAGAAACATCATTGAAATTCCACAAAAATACTGATGGAAAGGAAGCTGGAGAGAAGTTATTAAAGCTTTTTTAAAGTACAACAAAAACTGCCCAGCGAATCGTCCTGAACTGTGGTACACCCATCATTAAAAGTTAAAAACAAAAATAAACCTGAAATAAACTTCTCTCAGCTCCATGATAAACAAACAAACAGGCAGCTATGAATAAACTCAACCTCTTCCACTAGGCTTGTAGAGGATTACTGGGAAGGGAAATCAGCAGAGCTCTCCTTTCCAAATCCAAAATGGCTTTGAGTGCTGGGGATGAACTCAGTACGGGCACTGAACCTCATGCAGCACCAGCATCTGCTCCACGGCCAGCCTGAAGCGCCTCTGGTCAGACCTCACGTACCGGGTTTGGCTGGGACAGAATTAATTTTCTGGGAGAGAGTTAACTTTTTAAAGCACAACACCTCGTCACAGAAGAGCTCCTGATCCGTGGTTTTATTCCCCCTTCTGCTGCCGTCCTCACAGTGGTGCCACTGAGACCGAAAAAAATTTATCCGATAGAGCTGCGCCTTGGCCACGGCACTCGCAGGGAGCTGGGAACCTGCCCGAGCAGTAACGGTGAAGGATGAGGTGGTGGTGGTGGTGGTGGTGGTGGTGGTGGTGGTGGGACAATCTGACGCCACAGGTCTTGGGATCAGTCCCCTACTCCATCGCCAGCACTTCAGGTGAGCTTTTACAAGCCTCGGCACGCCGCAAAACGTTAACAGCGCTTTCCACCGCACGGTGGTATGCTGGCTCGAGCCAGAGAGAACGCCGGTGAGGGGTTCGCATCCGGTGGCAGCGCAGCCTTCTGCAATACTTCAGGTATTTTGTAAAATGTGAGCAATATAGATGAACGGTTATGAGGTAAAGACCTCGGCAGGAAAAAGTGCTTAAAGGCTAAAATATGAAGAAATAAGCATTTTAAATGAGAGCCTATTTCAAAGGCGTTTTTCTTTTGCCACTTGTTAAGGTTTGCAGAAACATGCTGAAAGGATGTTTCTCCGTTACAACCTTTAACTCCAAGTTCTTAACCGTACCATAGATCATAATATTGTCATTCTTCACTGTCACCACTGCGTCAGCAGCTGTTTTTGGTCTCACAAAAAAGGATTTGACCTTTGGGACGGACAGGAAGCTGAAGGAGCAACTTTCTGAAAAAATAGCCTCCTGTTTACATTCGCCTTGTTTAGCGAACAATTATCTTGGGAGACGTAAGTAATAAGCCTGTAGGTTTACATAAGCAGAAGTGTCATTTTGATAGCACTAAATATGAGTGCATGTCAAGCTGTCGCTGAGTAACTGTTCTAACTATAAAATGCTGATCTGTATTTTACCAATAAAAAACACAAAAACGCTCATGCCAAGACCGACAGCGCAGTCTATCCGAGTCCTATACCTATCTATTGCGATGAAGCTCATCCCTCATGAGCGAACAGCAGCTGCCGTCATTTTGTGGGGCGTAATTTTTAATGCTATTTGTTTACAATGATATCTATAATGCTGGTAAATCAAGGGCATCGCTTTTGTTTCTATTCTATATTCTCAGATCTACAGCAAGAGCAACAGCAGGCCTCACACTATCCCATATATATGTCCTAAAAATTCTCAAATACTTTCATTCTACTATAGTCAGCACTAAGTTCTGTATATGTATTTGTATGCTGAAAAGAGATAAACATTATTTCATATCAATCTGAGAAAAAGCAAGGTGAACTATATGCAACTGTAACATCTTAAGAGTATTAAATGCATTACAGATAACACATAATGGCAGAGACAAAGCAACTCAGTCTTTCTTTAAAATATTATATCCTGCTAAGCAAAATAAACATATCGCAAATATTTACACCTACTGTCTAGATAATCTGACTTGATTTTAATAAAGCATCAGCTCATTTTCTAAAGATGGAAAATATGCAAAAATCAAACATGAAGTGTAATAATTTTTTCCAACTTCATATTATAAACTGTCTTCAGAGAGAGATTTACTTTAAATATTTTAAAGGAACAGCATTGTTAAGGTACAATGTACACTATCCAACCAGAAAACCAACTTCAAGAGCATCCCTGAGAGTTTACTTTAACAGTACAACAGAATTTAATTCTATTTGCTTGGAAAAAAACCCTACTGTTTGAGTCCTTATCTTCATAGTTTTATACAAGACCTTGAGAAAAACTATACAAATTCTGGAGCAGATTTACTGCTATGTACATACATACCTCTATTAATTTTACATTTGCATGTATTTAATATGCAGCAGATTCTGTAGACCACCTCTGCGCTGCTCCTCAGTTCACTACAGGATAGTAATGATACTGACAACAAACTCATCCCCTGAGTGTACCCAGGCAACTTCTCCTCTTAGTTACAGTAACAGTCCCTTGAAATCCATTCTGGCTCAAAGGAAAATTCAGCTCTTTATTTACTTAAATTTCTAACAAACAACTGGAACAAATTCGTGTACAGATTACTATTAGCCTATTTATCAGAAAGATGTGACTGTACAACTGGCAGATTTCAGACTGCCCCACTCTGAAGTACCCTATGACCACAATGCCAAATAACCATGACCATCGGCATACCTTCTCCTGGGGCAGTATGTTCTCGTCTTCTTCCATCGCTAACATTACCAAATGTAAATGGAAGAAAACGCCCACAAAATCACTGGACTATTTCATGATACTGAAATGCACAAGAATAATCTTTGGCTTGCCATCTAGGGTGGCGAGAATACCTCACCAATGTTTTCCCCAACATGCTCCAGATGCTACAGAACAACATCAAATTTAGTGTTCAGAAGTACCATGATGAGAACAGAATATGCACCTATACGCTTTTAAACAGCTCCTGAGAGTCTGAGGACTTGAATTACAGAAAGCTCTGTCTGTAGAAAGACATGCAAGTCATCTGCCCACACTCAGCAGAATCCCACTTGCAGGCTCTGTGGTCAGCATTTATTTTTTTTGGACCCATTTACAGCAAGAGATGGATTATGAAATACAGCTCCTACATTTAAAAGTCCAATGGGATGGCTGTGATAACACTACCTGTCTTACTGCTTAACACAGACCATTGTGTTTTGGTCTCCTCTGCTTGGGCTTCTTTTTGCAGTACAGATGCCAGGAATACGTCTATTGAACATTTCGGAAGCTTTTTTCACATAAGAAAATTAAAAGCCTCCACAGAGTTAACCAATGTATGCTTCTTTACATATAGAATTTGACTTCAACTTTCCATCTACCTCAAGTTCATCACCAATCCATGTGCTGAGGCAGCAAAAGACTATGGATTAACCATCCGTCTGAAGAAAGCTGAGATAATGTGCCATCCCACACTTGGGAGAGGATAAAGATCTAGCATGACAATCAATGCAGATGTACTCCAATAATGGATTTCACTTACTGGGATGAGTTTTGTTTAAGCACTAGCCTTAGTGATCGGTAAATCATTATTTAAATGTAAAAAGTTGTACCTTGCCTTCAGCAAAGTACACCACTGAACCTGACACCAGCACGGTGTGAGACCAAACAGTCCATCCCTGCTCCACTTCTACTCCAGATGCAACCCCACCTCCTCTTTCTCTCGTCCTTCCTCTCCTCCACAGCCCCCAGGCCCTGATGGACCTACCTCAGCACGTCCAGCTCACCCTGAGCCCACGTCTCCTTCCCTCTCTTCACCTCGGCACAGTCACCACTGTCACTCTGGCCATGCCCACTGCCTTCCTCAACACCTCGCCCTCCTTCTGTCCTCTCCAAACTTCTCCACATGTCGCCCCTGGGTTTTCTCCTTGTGCCAGGAAGCCATGCCCTCGCAGCCGCTCCTTCAAGTTTCACTTACTCTTTTTCCTCTTCCCTGAGTTCACTCCGGTCCTCTTGTCATGTAACTGACCCCCTTCCATCATAAAACAGACCAAAAAAACCCAAACAAAGGGAAAAATAACCCTGGCCCTAGCAAGGCACTTGCTGCCATCAAGTATTTATTCGGTCTGAGCCCCTTCTCCCAAGGCATGCCTCCTTCTGTTGGCACCACAAACTCTCTGAGCACAAGGACTCTTTGCTGCGAGGTGTTTGCACGCTGCCTGGCACAGAAAGGCCCTCCTGCAATAGCATCATTTCTCTACTCCGAAGAGTCAGTGTCAGGACACTGTACTATTTTTAATGAAGCTCATCCAAGGGAAACCTACATCCTCTCTCTCTTTTTTATGCTTTCTAAAGAACAAAACAAGTTGCTGCAACTGCAGTCACAGCCGAGCAGGCTGCTGGATGTAAGGACTATTATTTGGCGTATCGACAGGCATCTTGTACCATTCCCACCGTCTTTCCAAGAGAGGTGAAGTGGAAAGCCAGCTTGTGTTTTCAACCTTAGGTAACAGACATCCAAGACATTTAACCGCCAATCACAGCTTTATTTGTCTGATCACGTGAAAATGTGAGCCCAATTCATTCCAGATGGGTGCATACACAGGTGCCCAAATTTACAGACGCAAGTGTACGAACACGCTCCCGCGCACACCCGCGCTACCTGCCTAGCAAGGTGCAGAGCAGACCCTTAAAGCATCCTTGCCACTTCTGTCCCTTCCCACACACTGTTACAAACTGCAACCTAATTTTAACTCATGCACATTGTTGTGCAAAGTAGCTTGCGGCAAATGACAACTGCTAGACAAAAACATTTCTCCCGCATGGCTTTCCAGCAAGCTCTCATTCGTATTCATCTTCTCGGTCCAGATGAAATGGGATGGCAAGGCAGCCCCCTGTTAGACAAGAAGTGAGGTCATCTGGCACAGGAATTTGTCCTCTTACATAAGGAAAGGCCTGTACCAGTCACAAAGTAAATAATAAGTAAATAAAAATAATAACATAGATCCATAAAGCAGTATGCACAAGAGTTCCCCATAGAAAATATGATAAAGTGAAGGTTTTTTTTCTTAAAAAAAAAAAAAGCTTGAATGGCAAAGGAAAACAGACAGATGAAGGAAAGAAAACATCCTGGCCACTATGACACCAGCCTCAACATCTGCACTTAGTGAGGAACAGAATTTATTAAGGCAAAGTGAATCCTCAGGGTGAAAACAAGTTTGAAACATACTTCAACCTGAAGAAAACAGGATGCTTCTCAAGCAAGGAAAGCAGTTTATACTTCAGTGAAGAAAAACAAGTGTATTCATTTGTCTCAGTTGCCAAGTGCCATAAATTGAGACCCTCAAACTTTAATCACCAGTTAAAAATATTTGCATTAAAAATAGTTTTATTTCTACTTAATTAATTGTCACCTATAGCCCTTTTTCTCCCTCATGAACCTGAAAAAAGCATTAATCTGTTTCTCTTCTCTTAATAGAGCGTAAGGAGAAATAGATGCTGAGAAGGTAGGTGTTTCCCCATCCTCTCAGGCTTATCATTCAGACCCAATAGAAAAGGATTCTTTTCTATGGCTGAACCCTTGGCTTAAAAGGCATTAGAAGTTGTACCGTCGCATCTTTATAAAATATATGTACTACAGCTAGCTAGCTAGAAAAAAGATCATGGTAATACTTCTAACAGACACACACTACATATCCTTGAGGACTGGCTGATGACAGATTTGGACCAAACAAGACAAAGCCAAATTTTGGCGGGGGAGAAGAAGCCCTCCAGCACCACCATTCTGTAGCCATTTCGCACATGGCTACCACATTCAGGTGGGATGTTGCTTCTCCAGAGTGCCCAAGAAGCACCAATACCACTTTTTTTTTTTTTTTCCCTCGTGCCCATCTCTCTTTCCCACACAAACTTTGCTGTAGCTGTTCCTCACCAGCAAGGTGCCAAAATTGCTGCAACACACCCGCACCAAGGCAGCGACCCCCAAGAGCAGATGGCTGGGGCTCAGGGAGTAGGTGACTCATGTGGAACGCCAGCGGCGTCGATGCTCAAGCTGCGCTGGCTGCCAGGGAATTTCCAAACAAAGTGTCACGCTATTGATCTACCTTTCATGGTGCTGAATGTCTGCAGCACTGGTTTTCTTTTCCCTTCCCTTCTCCTCTACCCTCTTACCACCCCCACTGCCCTTCCCTGCAATCCATCAGTAGTGCCAACCTGGAAACCCCTCGCTGTGAATCGGATGGAGCTGCTGGTGGGCTGTGCTCCCATCCAGAGTCTCAACCCTGTGATCCCTCGGATGCTTTGGCTACCAAACTCCCCATTTGTGAGCGCTCAAAGCACGCTGCAAGGCCAGTCTTGCTTTCCACCCTGAAGACGGGGAACGTTTCGTGCTCATTGCGTTGCCACTGAACATTTGTCATGGTGAGATGAGCAGTCCTTTATATTCCACTGCTCTCTGTATTATGTATTAATTACAGGAAGGGCATCCAGAACATAGCTTAGGTCTCTTTAATGGCTTTTAGAAATCTAAACACATGAAAACAAACATCGGGTTTTGTTCTGTACATAATCCTTACCAGCTGTGACTGAGCTTTATATAAAACGGGTTATTTGATCGACTTCCTTAATGAGAATTGCCTTGTAGTGTAAATCATCTGAGGAGGTAGGACAAAAAGCAAATTTTACTTAGCCCAATGCTGTAGTGTCATCACTTAGAAAAGGAATCAACAGAGCAATTAATTATTTTTACACACACACTCTCATCTGAAGGATCAGCATGATCTAGTACCAGACAGGTAACTGTTAAGAGTCCGGTAATTCACAGATGTGCAGCATATTTATGGAATTAATCCAAAAACATTTGGCTTGGGGGTGGGGAGGTGGGAGGGGGAAGAACACCAAAACGCTTTGGTTTTCTTTCTGAAGATCTGCGATTTGCCAGTCAGACCACATGTTAAAGCAGCATTTCTTTAATAAAAACAGAATCTTAATTCTGGAAAATTACAAGATTTGCTACAGAAAGCATCTGCCACAAAAGTTGCAGCCATGGACACTAACAGCAAACTACAAATCAAGGAGCAAAACACTCGCTATGCCAGGGAACAAGCAATCTGTGTGAGATGCCCGAAGAGTGAAAAGCCGATGCTTTCCCAGTGATATCAAAGCACTATTTACTACATCCTGATCCAACTTCAAAACCAAACATGGGGTCCCGTACTCTAGCCATGCACATGAGTTTCATTCTCCAGTCATAAAGAACAGATCATAACATCCATATCACTTCATTGTCAAAGTCCGGAATATGGCCTCTTGACTTCGTGGGTGGCAAGAGGCGGGTGCCACGGACAACCTACAATGACTGTAATGGTACCTGCTCCTCAAGCAAGCAGGAACGTGGCTCCACCTTCAGTCACCTCAGGTCTGACACCATGGGCATTATACATGAGACCAAGCAAGCCTCCACAGTGGTCAGATCTGGAAGCAATGGCAGCATGATGGGAACATACTGAGAAAAATATGTATTTATAGGGGACAGCAACACCGGTAAATGAGGGGGCAGTGCTGACTTTGAACGAAGTGCGAGGGAGCTGCAGTTTCTTAACTGTGTCTAGGTAGGGGAGGAAAAAACCAGAAACAAAACCCAAAAAACAAAACCCCCCATGTACCTTCCGGTCCTAAAATGTCAGGTGAAAAAGAGCTGGTGAAAAGTTGTCAAATCGGTTTCTAGAAAATTCAAGTATGTTCTTTCAGGTTAAAAAAAGTATGCATCTGATAATCACGATTACTGAAGGAGAATGGTGGAAACCTTGGAAGATTATTTGTCTCTCTCATCTACTTGACAAAGAAACAGGTATTTTTAATGTTATATTTTACTAGAACTTATTTAAAATAGAGATCTAAAATCCCAAAGTTAAAAGAAATCATTTTATGTAGCAGTGGCATCATATGACTCCTTCTTCCATTACTGATGCCAACTGCAACACGGAGCACAAAAGTGGCTAAGCAGTGAAGAACAACTTCTTTTTCCAATCTCCCAACGGTTCTTGTGCCTTTTCCCGTAGTACAGAGACGCAAAAAGACAAGACTCATTCTCAAAATCCTTCTCAGCCATGCTATGGAGGAAAAAAAGAATTCCAGTAGGTTGTTTAATCCATGGCCCACCTATAATTACTCATGCACAGGAAGAGAAACTTCTCGTTTCAGGCTTCTGAAAGCAGATTAATGAAAGTGCTTTTGTTTATGGGGAAGGAGGGAACAGGGTAACTTGTTTAAAACAATACATTTTTGCCATACGTAGGTAGAAAATACACCCATCCATCAAGAATATATTAATAATAGATGAAAACTGGCTCCAGACACAAGATTACTTGGTGAAAATGCCAGAATAATGGACACAGAATTTTTATTCGATCAACTCCAAACGACAGAGGAGATTAGTTTATGCAAACTCCACAGAACAAGGCTTTATTTCAGAAAGTAATCCTTTAATTTAGCCAAGATTTTGTTTGCTCAGAGATACAACAGAACAGGACAAAAAAAAAATTAAAAAAAAAAAAAAAATCTATCTGGCATACAGGAAGGCAAGCCTGTGTACTGCACTTAGAAACAATTAAATAAGCGGTTCACACCAGAGTAAAGCTTTTAACTATTGGAATAAGCAGAGCCAAATCTCATATTTTGTGCATACAGTTTAAACTGCCAAACAAGGTTTATGTACCGATTAGTGGAGATTATGTAGAGTGGTACAGCCATTTTTTAAAAATACAATATTATTACAAAGAACCCCCAGAGGTTCATATGAAGATGGTCTCTATTTCATAGACAGTAAAATCACTGAGGCACATCATCACAGCAATGACTTACTACTCCTGAAGGAGCCAGGGGAGCTGAGCTCAGGACTGTTAATGCAGGGAACAGCCCTCCCCTGCAAGTGAATATGCGAAAGCCCGTTTACCGCTTGTATCAGGTTTTTACCAGACTTCGAATGAGTCTTAACACATCTGCATCACTTGTCAGCTTTGCCAGCCTTTCCAAGGACAAACTAAAAGCATCTGAAATATTTGAGAAGTTTCTACTTCTGTCACTCTGTTAACAGCAATGATGCTGTAAATCTCATCAGGCTTTTGGGAAAAGTCACTTTGACAACCCCACTACATGCATGGCAGAACATTACATATTGGATCATGCCATGGTTCGAGTTGGGATGTCTCAGGCCTTGCTTCAGTGGATGTCCAGCGTTTTGATCAGCATAAGGCTATTTATCTTCACTACGAACACAAATTCTTACATTATTTAACAGCTCTAAAAATGCTTTTTTGGATAATTTTCTTTTTGTAAAACACATTTAACATGATTAACATGATTGCTAGCAGCACAAGAGCACTATACTATAAATATAAATGGATTTTATCAAAAAGTGGGTAACACAGCTTGCTTAGGAAAAACCAAACATACTTTTCAGTAACAGCCATTCTCTACAGCTTGAGTGAAACAGGGAAAACAGAGATATTTATAGTGGACATCAATAGCAATACCAGCATTATCCATTACTTGACCAAATACTCTCACACTTGGATGCCACCTGAATCATGTCCCACTTCACCTAAACCAGGCACTACTTTGCTACGTGTACTGTTCAGTGTCCTGTGTACATTACTCTGTGTAACATACGAGCACAGGTACGTGTACTGTGTAACCTCGCGGTGTGCACGCAGTATATCCCTCATTGCCACCTTTTCTACCACCCCTCCATGCACGCCAGGAATATCCTCCCTAACGTGATACCGAGTCCTGCTCTCCTGCTTCTTGCATCACCCTACTATCATCCACAAAAAGGCAATTCTGCAACAGAAGCAATACCAAACTGTTTTTTATGAAAATATTACACCAAAGGCAGTTGCTCATCACCATTTCATAACTTCTTTTGGGTGCAGACTCTGCAGGTTCTCCGACAACCCTGCTCACACACACACAGGGTGACTCAGCTCCATGTAAATAGGACCAGGAACCTGGCCTGGGAAGTCCTTAGCACAGAAGATGCAGGTAATGCTTTCAGTTGGCAGAACAGCTTAAGCTACACCAACTGGGGTTAAGCCATGTTTAAGTATGTCCAAAATGTACCTGTGTCTCTATGTTGTACCTCAAAGATGAAGAGAATGAAAAGAGAAATTTACTATCAAGGAAAGCCCACGTGATTCATGTAGCTGATGCCATATTGCACACCAAAATCTTCACACACATTATTGACACAGGCATCCTCTTTGGCCAGGAGATTGCACAGCTTGCAAATGAAAAACACAACTGCAGTTCTACCATCTCTCCTCGCTGCCACCAAAACGAGAAAGAAAAGGTTCATTTGCGAGGGGTACAACATGACCACAAGAGTAGTCTAGAACTCACGGTCAACCCCACAGGAGACCAGTGATGGGCTGGAGAAGCTTCTATGGACTATTGACTGATGAGAAAGTCTCCTTGAGCAGAGCAGCCCTGGGGAAAAAAGCATCCCTGAGCAAACAGGCAACAGGCAGAAGCATGACATGCAACAAGCCAACAATAAAGATAAAATTAAAAAACAGGTTGCCACTTACTACATGTTTTTTTAGGGCTGGCTGAGAAGGGAATTGGCCCAAGCCAACTACACTGTCCGGGAAGAGATCGCTTCCCAGCCTAGGTAACAAAAGTCATAACAAGTTTTTCAGTAACTCCCTATTTTTTTCGTGTACCCAAGGCAGAATCTAACAGGAAATCGCTCCTTTTATTTTGTCCTCCCTCCTTCTCCGAAACAGCAATAACATGCACCTTAGCACTTCTGCACCCTGAAGATGAGGGCCGCTCCTGCCAAAATGAAGAACTGAAATGATGAGGGGGGAGAAAGGAAGAAGGGGAGAGCCAGGATGACGCCCTTGTGCTTTGGGCTTGCTGCTCCGGTGCCCGCTAGCAGCACGGGCAGCGGCTGGTGCCACAACTCCTCTGAGCAGTGCCCATTGCTTTGCAGACCCAGACGCGATGCTGGCATCGGCACCAACCAGCCTCTCTTGTTCTGGGAAAACAGGAAGACAGGAATATTGCAGGGTTTTTTGTTCCCAGCAGTCTGACTTCTGTCCTATGCCTGCTTTCCAAATACTGCCCAAGGACAGGCAGGAGCCATCACCTGGCCACGTCCAGATGTACTGTGTTTTGATTCGTGCTTCCAAGCACAAACCTCAACGAGAGTGCTTGGGAATTTGCTGCTTACACCCTTCTGCAAATCTAGGCCCTTTGAAGGGTGTTCAGGGTCCTTGACAGGTGCCTCATCACGATATTCTCAAAAACACCTTCATAAGACAGACCCAGAGGAATCCAAGCACCATTAATACTATTCTAATGCAGAAGAACTTACATCATTTTCAAAGAGAAAAATTCAATGATGTCCATTATTCTTGTGATAGGAAAATATTGTGCTGAAGTTGCCAAGAAATAAAGAACACGGTAAAATCGTGTTGAAGATAAGCCTGTGTTCAAGCCCAGTCCTGTCCCAGAAGGAACAAGCAGGACCCCTGGAGAACTGCTGTCACCCTCCCTCTCCTTGCCGGCAGGACCACCATCTCGTGCAGCCGCGGCGCTCGGCACCGAGAGCGAGCGGGCCCTCCTCTAGCCACAGTCAGATTAAGACGCAGAAATAATTTCAAGCAAGATTTTAACTCACAATTTTAGAAAAGCAGTTCCCAAATCTGAAGGACTTCTCCCTTCCAAGCACACCTTTACTCCCGTACTCCTCCTATGACAACGAGTTCAAAAGGAATTAAAGCTCAAGCGACACAATGGAAGAGACACTGGAGTAATTGAGGCAGCTGAAAATGAAGAAAAATAGACATCACGTGAAAGAAACTGCTGGGCTCTGTGTTGTATTGGACTATAAGGCAACGAAAAGAAATGCTCTCAACCTAGAAGGGAAAAGCGCATCAGGGAGGTAATAGTTCTATTTATAGAAAAACCCCATTTATAGCGATGTTGCCACAAAGGGGAGAAAGTGCCTAAAACAAACAGTCCATTATCGGGCTGATGAAACGCACACTCACGTCAGCGTCAGCCCTCAAGCCGACTTGCAAAGACTTTGTGTCAGGCACTATTTAAGACTCCACCGTAGGAGCGACAAGGAAAGAGGCTGCTATCCCACCTCAGCTGAAGTCAGCTGGAGTTTCCTCCCTGGTGACAGCAACACCAAGCTTTATCCAGCCTACAGATAAAATGTTCCCAAAATAAATTAATTGGAAAACTAAAATATGAAAATACATAATCCAGAAGATTTATAGGAAAAATACTTGGGTAATGCAACACAACATGAATAACAAATTTCCATATAAGTGAAGGAATAGGAACAGAAGAAGGTTGAAATTTCCAGTTCTTCATAGGTGTTTAAGAAAATGTCTAGAAAATAAAATGTAAATATTATATGGATTATTAGAGAATTGTAAAAATCTAATTAAAATCCCTCAAAACCAAAATACTTTATTGCCATTAAAAGGAAAATTAGGTAGAAAGGGCAGGTGTGACAGGCATTACAACTGCTTAGCTTCTCACCCTGCAAAATTTCTGAAATATTAGTTACCATCAAGTCACTGACGGATGGAAATACCAGAAGGAAGGAAAGAAGGGCAATGTGTTAAGCTACCATTCAGAACTTGAATGATGAAATAAGAAATGAGACACCTTTTAAAAGTGAATTATATAGATTTCTAACTATTTCATAAGCCCATTTGTAAGAACTCTTCAACAGTTTGTCTCCTACTGCTTCTCTTTCTAGACACAGAAACAAACTTCTAGTCCAGTTTTCAGTGATGCCATCTGCTTCTCGCATCAAGGTCAGCATTTCAGTGAAAATTCTTCCTGACCAACAAACCTGCTATGGCTAAAACAGTGGTGTGAGAATTCCAGATTTCCCTCTGAGCAAAACGGTTTCAGGGCAACATTCCTCTTAAACGATGATGAATTACAGTGAAAAGTTGTGTGTGAACACTCAGCTGAATATGAAATGAGATCAGCTTTGTTAAAACCACCACAATAAATATGAGATGAATCAGTGAATACCAAGCAATAATTGCAGAGCTCTTCAAAGCCAGCCCACGGCAAAGCCCACTGCAGTCACTAGAAGGTGTGGGGTTTACCCTTATTGAAGGTATGGGGTTTACAGCTGCAAACAGGCAGTGCCAGCACTGACTGGAGAGAAGACTGCTTACCAGTCACCTAAACATGGAAAGGGAAACAAGTGATGGTCACAAAACCACTTACAGAATCACAGAATCGTTAAGGTTGGAAAAGACATTTAAGATCATGAAGTCCAACCATCAACCCAGCACCACCATGCCCACTAAACCATGTCCTGAAGCCCCACGTCTACACATCTTTTGAACACTTCCAGTGATGGTGACTCCACCACCTTCCCTGGGCAGCCTGTTGCAATGCTTGACCACTCTCTCAGGAAAGAAATTTTTTCCTAATATCTAGCCTAAACCTCCCCTGGTGCAACTTGAGGCCATTTCCTCTTGTCCTATCGCTGATTACTTGGGAGAAGAGATCAACACCCTCGTTGCCACAACCCCCTTTCAGGTAGTTGTAGAGAGCAATAAGGTCTCCCCTCAGCCTCTTCTTCTCCAGACTAAACAAACCCCAGTTCCCTCAGCTGCTCTTCATAAGACTTGTGCTCCAGACCCCTCACCAGCTTCCTTGCCCTTCTCTGGACACGCTCCAGAATCTCAATGTCCTTATAGCGAGAGGCCCAAAACTGAACACAGGATTCAAGGTGCGGCCTCACCAGTGCCGAGTACAGGGGCACGATCACTTCCCTACTCCTGCTGGCCACACTATTGCTGATACAGGCCAGGACGCTGTTGGCCTTCTGGGCCACCTGGGCACACTGCTGGCTCATGTTCAGCCGGCTGTCAACCAGCACCCCCAGGCCCCTTTCCGCCGGGCTGCTCTCCAGCCACTCCTCCCCAAGCCTGTAGCGTTGCACGGGGTTGTTGTGACCTAAGTGCAAGACCCAACACTTGGCCTTGTTAAACCTCATACAACAGTTGACCTTGGCCCATCGATCCAGCCTGTCCAGATCCCTCTTTACTTAGGGTAAAGAAGTCACAGCCACTGCTGTGTCACAGCAGACTCAGCCATCCAGGCAGCAGAAAAGGCATGAATCCTGATTGCTCAGAAGAATGAGCTTGAGGACAATTTACTGCGGAGCTTATGGCTACGGCTCAAGCCTACGTACAGCTCAAAGACAGAGACACCAACACCTGAAGAGCACACAGGTCCCTAAAAACAACATAAACCACCACCACCATCTTTCTGGAAGTTCAACCACTGAGGGAGTTACCTCTGCAAAGTCTCATCCTGAAGGGGTACCCTGCTCTTCCTCTTCGCCTTTTTCTGATATTGCTAGAACGGATTTCCTTTACCCCAAAAGACCCCTCTTACTACTTAAGTTGCTGACCACTTTCAGGTCTGCAAAGAAAGGTTTTTCAGGCAATTACGATGCTTCTAGAACGCCAGTGCGGAGCAGTTCAGTGCCATGCCACACAACACGAGGAGCACGCACTGATAAGCTCATTCTGCTGACACTACCACTGTAATACGACAGCCAGGCAGAAACACTCAGAAAGCTACAAAATACTGAAGTAACATTTGGCTGCTAACAGAGGGAGGAAAAAAAAAAAGGGCTAGGGAAAACTAGATAAAAATCAGCACTGTGAGCTATCGGCTTGAAAAACAAACAAGCTTTCCCCCCGCCAGCAGCAGCGTACTCGCAAGTCACCAAGATCTCACTAAGGCTGAAGATTTGCTCCTTGCGGCGCTATGACCCATCATCCCATAGTTCACCGAGGAACCAAGTAGCTGGGTCATGCGATGGGCAGATGCTCGCCGGAGAGAAACCCTCCGGCTGCTGGAGCCGCTCCGGCTCCCGGAGTCCCCTCTGTGACCAGTGAAGCACACCAGCTCCCCTGCCCCGAGCTTCTGCAGCCCAGGAAGCGGGGACAGGCTTAGACCTGGACTCATGACCTCATCTGGATGGATACCTGACACACTGAAAAAGTCAGTGGAGAATCTTCCTTCTTCTTCTTAAAAAAAAAAAAACCAAAACTTTAAAAAAATGTTAAACATACGTATACACCACAGAAATAACATAGAGAGACAGAACCACATTCTCCTTTTCAAACCAGAAAAGTCATATAACTTGTTTTCTTAAAACCATGCTATAATTTGATAGATGTGGAAACCGACTCCCACTGCCCCATAAAAAATGAAAAAGACAAAAAAGAAAAAGAAATTAATACTAATAATCCAGAGGATTAGGGATCAGAGGTTAGTGCACAACCTTTTAATGAGCGAGGTATTTAAAGACTGATGACACAGTATATTTTTATTCTTCAGTAATTTAGTACAGAAGTTCACATTGATTGCTTAAAAAGCCACTCGATTTTATTTCCCATATTTAATTGTTCTTAGTGCCCAATAAATGGTTGACTGGAAGAAGTAAAGGATTATTTTATTCTTTTTGTATCATTAAAAATACTGTCAGCCCAACTCACTCATTCACACGCCCTCTACATGCCCTTCATGTTTGCACAAAACCGTGCAGATTATCTGTTTTTCATTACCACAAAACCCGAAACCCCCACGGTGCTCAGGCTCTCTAACCTGAACTAAACCTCTCACAGGTGCACGAACAGAAAGGAGGCATTTTACCATTCCCAAGGAGAACTTTATAAATATGACAAAGAAAAACCATAGGCTTGCATGCTGGAATTTTGTTTTACCTTAAAATTTACATCTTCTATGAAAAAGGGCTGCCTGATAAGTCCTTATGTCTTATCACGGCTTGGATCTCTTTATGTATTTAAGTTACATGCTTAAAGTTCAGCATGTGCTTAAATTAGCTCATCATCTGCTCATCTTTCTGCTCGTCAACAGAGAACAAATACGAGAAACATAGGAAAGGTTCTTTCACCTATCAAGTATTCGTTGCATCTCACGACACGGTTAAATTATGCCACTCTGTGAACATCGTGACAACTTCCTAGGTACAAAGTTATTTTGGTGTTTTCCAGGAATTATCTAGTTATCTGGATGACACATACAATTCCGAGGTTGCTATTTATACAACAGCCAGATATCGAGACGGTGGGTATTTGTTGAATCCATCTTACATACTTGCATGATTTCAAAGTTACTGGAACCTGAAAAAAATTGTCAGCTTTTAGTTTCTCTCTCTTCTCAGCATTTCTATGATGTAAGAAATTATTATCACCATTTTCCATCCAGGGAGCTAAAGCACAACAAAATATGGTTTGGATTTGCAGAAGGTTCTGACGAAGTTTAATGCCCAGACCACCTTATCTTAATTCCTAACATGTTACCCTTGCTTTCAACAAACTCCAAAGCTGAAACTGCTAATGCCATTGAACTCCACAGGATATTTTACAATGATTTCAACAGCGTCAGGATTTCATCTTCTAACGTCAGTAGGATTTTTATCTAAATAAGATCTGGGACTTTTCCTTTATAGCAGTTCACAATATTTTATCACATACCACTGTATTACAGAAAAGTTAACTTGTTTCACTACTACATTTAAAGGGAATCTCATTCCGTGGAAAATACAGATTCCTGGCAAAAAAAAAGAAATACACAGCATACAATAAGTTTCATCAAAATACATGCATGCATATGAAAGGCAATTTTAAAAATTAATTTTCATGTACCATTTAATACTGATTATCTCAAAGATCATCACTGTAGAAAGGAATAGTGAAACATTAACAAAAAATGAAATGGCATAAAAATTTCTTTTGAAAGATAGCAATGTAGAGTTTTTGAAATGTAATCACACAGCTGAACTAGTACAATAATATTGGATCTGTAATCTACTTAAGTATTTATTGATTGACACCCATGACAAAATAACTGTTGCCCTAATAGGATTCACATCCAACATTTTTTAAGTTTCCCAAATAGTTCACATGGTACACTTACATATAAATCAATTAATATTGACTGATTGATCAATATATGCACAATATGAAAAACAGTTTTGGCGGCTTTATGTTCTCCACAGAGCAGCTTTACCTACTGATGATTAATTTTAATTTACTTTAAAGGATTCTATTGCACTGAAACTTTAATTAAAAACGAAATGAGAACGTCTATAAAGTCTGCATAGCATCAATTACCTAGACTTGATATTCTGCACTTCGCCTACCCTCTGTACATATGGTTTCTGTTAAAATAATTGGAAAGCACTTCTGAACAATGTCACCCACACATCCATTCTAAGAGCGAGAGGATATATTACCATTAAACGTCAGTAATATTAATAAAGAAACAATTAATTCTTCATTACCTATTTCTAAAATACACCATCAGACTCCTTCAGTTCAAACACAAATAAAACATTACACATGCCTGTCAGTGAAATGGGTAATCATCATCATTGTTATAATTTATACTGCTTTCTGTTGTAAGTCTAATGCCTCATTTATTTATAAAGCTTTTTGGCTGACATTATAAATAGCCTCTTTGAAATATTTTAAAAAAACCTAGCTCTTATTAAGCAAACTCCCATACCTCTTGTCAGACTGGTCCTTATAAAATGTTGCTTCTAATCTGCATTACACTTTCTTTTGGTGAATAGACAACATTTACGTTTATAAATGTTACTCTTTCAGTAAAACACACTAAATAATACTTTCCATTGACTTATGTACATATATAAAAACATATATTCATGCAAATCTCAATCCCAAAGAAAATTACAATGAAGAAAATCCACACAGAAAATTATTCGGAAACTGCTGGTAAGTTCACAGGAGGAATAAGTTGGCTCAGCAGCCACGTAGTATCTGATTTAAAGATCAACCCTACCAGCATTGGTTTGGATCAGATACAAGAACAGTTCAATGTTTTAATTATTAAAAAATCACGGAATTGTCATAGTCCCCATCCGCTCCAGTCAGCATGAGGTTAGAAGCCTCCAAGGTGTCTCTGGCATGCTGCCTGGTCTGTTTACTGCTATTTGTAAGTTAGATGCTCCTGTAAGAATGTCAATTGTAAATACCTTTGTTTAAAGGAGCCTGACCAGAGATGACCAGATACACATTTTATAAGACTGCTAAATAATTGCATCACGCAAAGCCAGCTTGTGAATTTTACAGGACAGCTAATAACGCCACGGCACACTCGCAAGGTAGCGTGTGAATTCAGCATTAGGAGAATAAAGCTATCAGAAACGATAAAAAGTGTATGCTCTAAAACTCTAACAAGAGAAATACTGAGAAAGTCAACTATCATCCATAACGAGAGCAATCGCTGAGCTCTCCATATCCCAAAGTAATGGAGAGTCTAAGGTGCCCCTATCAATCCTGCTAATACACTTCCAGCAATTATTTTCCGTACTCTACATCGGTAACTTAAAATATGTTTCCAATGCCTAATGCAGCAGTCATTAAAGTTTCCCCTGCCTCAATCAGCATAACTAATGAGGCCATATAATAACAGAATGCAATCTCTAATGAAAAGCCGAACAAAGTCTCCCTGCAACAATACTGCTCGTGATTTAGCATTCTCAACTTGTCCATCCTCCATCTTTTACTCTGTGGATATTATCACCACTCAGAAAATTACATTTCAATGAACTTGTCAGGAAATAAGTAATAAATTAATCAGGCAGCATAAACCAATTACAGTCATTTTCTGTGTGTTTTCTTTCAGGGCCCACGCATGAATGCAGCACCGGTTGTTCTTGCGGGCTGCTCAAAAGGGCTGCGGGGATGCGCAGCAACGCTCCTGGGAAGAGGGGCGAAAGCAAGCATCCCTGCCACGCTGAAGCCATCACAAGTGCTATTGACGCCAGTGGAGCTCCAGCACCAAAACCCTGCTATTTTTTTATTCATTTATTTACTTTTTTTTTTAACGTACACACAAATCTGTCTACAAAACCAAACCCATTCAGGCACTTTGAAAAGTGTCACAAAGATACCTAACGTGAAAACTTCAAGCACCTAAATTTGTTTGCAAGTGCAGACCAGTTTCTTCCCAGTTGTCAGGAGTGACAAAGCAAGGTGCCTACAGCACTAAGTTGCTGTTATGTGTATCTAAATGTTAAATTCGGGATTACCCAAGGCAAATTATGCCAACGGCTATAGCTAAACTGAGGCAACTGGAAGAGTATTTGCTGGCACCCCAACTCTAGGCGGTACCCGAATACAACGCGATTCCCCTCTTCCCTTCGACTGGTGGGAAAACCTTTAATATCGATGATGTTTCTTCTAAACACGTGCAATGAGCAACGGTACCGTCTGAAGCACCAGTCAAGAGCTCCCATGCTAACAGGGACCGAGCGATGCAAATCGCGCACCTCTTGCTCCAGGCTGTGTGAGAATTCAGGAAGAGCAGCGCACTGGTTTAGCACCTCTGGTTTAAGGCATTGTGCTCGTCTTCACAAGCGAGAGCGCCAGAAAGACATTTCTTCTAACAAATAAAGCTCAGATGCTGAAGCACAAGGCACACTCTGTCATGGCACGGAATTTCACAGCAAATTATTCGGATGCAAAATCTGAAGCAATACAGGCTTCTGGCCCTACATATAAGTGAGTCATGGTAATGCACAAAACGGTATAGGAACTCCTTGATTAACAAGGAAAGCGAGTACACATGTTCGGTGCCTTCAAAAGCACCTAAGCAGACGTCTAAAAAGACGGACTTCCAAATAAAAACTTTTCTACCAACTGCTTTTGTCGATATGCAATGAAGATTTTATGCATGCAAACACGCTCTTCACATATAAGCAATATTTCAGTGAACTCTTAATCCTGCAAAAGTAATTATACAAGCATCATGCACCTGCCAGACTCTAGACACTTGTACCGCACCAAGATCCTTTTCATGAATTTTGTCTGTGTCCTGTCTTGGCTGGGAAAAGATCCAAGTGGGTTAAGCTCCAGCAGCTCATTTTCATTGCCACTTTTTGAAGGCTGAATATTGTTTAACCTTTCCCCTGCAGTCTGCATAAAATTCTGAGAGGGCAGTTTGAGCCTCATATGGTCTAATTAAAAGTGGGATTTATTAAGACTGGAATAAAATAAATTAAAATAAAATAAAATTTGTCATAATACATGTAACCTCATATTTGGCATGAAGTAGGCCAGAAGTGCAGTAAAAAATTAAGTTACAGCATTTAAAAAAAAATTATCTACCAAGCACTTTTGCCACCAAGCCGGCTGCCAAAGTAATATCCCACCTTCATGACTTTTGCCATTCTTTTCTTTTCTTGATTTATCCTCACACCAGACAGCTCCTACCAAGAAGTCATGTGCTCTCATACTCTTCCCTATATTCATTTAAAATTGCATTTAATTCTACTTAATGTTTTCAGACCCTGTTTTCTTGCTTCCCCGTTTTATGTTATCATCCTAAATACTTCTTTGAAGGTAGAACCGAAGAAGTTCATACCTTCATACCACCAGTCAAGGGTGTGAGGGCCTGAACCAGACAGTCTACTTTTCTCCTCCACTTCCAAGAACAAGGAAATAAGGTCTAAAGACCTAATGCCCATAGAATATCTATAAAGCAACCAGAGGTGAGACATGATTCCAAAACAGGTTTAGCTGAACTAGTTCAGGTACTGACAGCAATGAAAAGGGAGCAAGACGAGCACTGGCTGGCCAGGAGATAGGTTCAAGACCCATACGCAAGTCTGCGTCGCTGCACTTTCTCTGTAGCTCAGGCCAAACCAAAGAGGCTGAAGTTCATCCTCCATCCACTTGTGTTGAAGCCACATCTGACTGCAGTACAGGCGTATCTTTAGACAGCGCATTTGACATGAGTATTTCGCTGTCAGAAAAAACACCATGGAAAACTTGAAACAGTTAGTCCTATCCTGTTAATAAAAATTAAAATGGACCAGCAGCACCCACACATCCACAGAGCACTGGGGAAAATGTCTCTGAAGCACGAAGACCCCGGAAGCCAATGTCACCAGCTGACCCCAATAGGCCAGGGTGACAGTGATCAGTAGCAGAGGGTTTTGCTACTTCTCAGTAGGCTTTTCCCTATAACGCACCTTAACAGCAGCCAGCCCTGCAGCAGCAGCAGCATTTTGAGAAACAGTACAACTCAAACCTTAACCCAGCTCACCGTAACCACAAGCAGAAAAGCTTTAGCAAGCCATGAGGTCTACTGCAGAGACAGAAATCTGCCAACAAACTGGGACACTCTGCAGCGCAAGTTCATTTACTGTCCCTGGTTCATCCCCATGCCACAGTGCAACAGCCCTTTTAGGTAAACCTCTTTTCCATCCAGCTTCAAACTTCATGTGTTTAATTTCCTCGCATTATCCCAAGTACCCCACCATGGGTCATGCTAAATGATTTCTCTTCCTTCTTTTTTTGCTGCTATACATTTTTATATACTTCAAAACCAGCTAGGTGGCTCTTGTGCCCCATCGTTTCAGTCCCCATTAGCAAATATTTAAGTCTTTCAAAGCTGTACACATGAGTCAATACTTCCAGCACCTTAAGTTTTAGTTCACTGACTTTCAGTGCCCAAGTGTCCTGGTGTCAAATGCCGTATCTTACCTTCCAAAGGAGAATATGGCTCCCGTTACACTCACTTCAGGGTTTTTCTATTCTGGGAAACAAAGCAAAACAAACAAAAACAAACAAATGCACCATTTTCCCCAGTTGCCCTTCATTTGACTTCACTATGGTCCGCATTAACAGAAACAGCAGCTAAACCGTCTTTGAAACTTTATTCACCATAGCCAGAAAAAAAAAAGAAGAAAAAAAAAAGACTGGTGAAATGCCTTTAAAACATGCTTTAATCTAGCTGGAATGCCATAAATTGCTTCCAGATGTGCTCCATACAAAAGTCAATCATAGCTATTTATACTGACACTCTGCAGTCCAAACAATCTGAATCCAAATGCCATGTCTCTGCTACAATAAAGCTATAAATGTCAGTTTTGTTGAATTTGGAGAGGTGTTGAAGAGTTCATGCTAGTTTGCTTTCTGGGCTATTTGTTAGCCAGCAATTACTTTTTTTTTTAAAAAAAAGGGGGGGAAAGGAAGAAAAGAAACTTTTAAAATAGGTCCTTTCCTTGCCGAGCTATTCTTAAAGCACACCTGACACCTTCCAATCATGACCTTGAAAGTGCCACAGGTTACAAGTTGAAATTCATTTCATAAGTTAGAAAAATGTAGTGCTTAGGCTTTGAGCCAAGAATAACTGAAGGGCTTGGCAAGGCTCCCATGCCCTCCCCTAGACCGAACACACACGTAGTACACCTGGGACTAAATGAACTGAAGTACAGTAAAATGACACACTAACTGCAATAATACCTCTATTCAATAATCTTCCAGGGTATTCGGGGCGGGGGGGTGTGGAGGGGTGTGTGGAATAGTCTCACTGTAATAAAAAATAGAAGTTTGGAAACCATACCCTAATCGGCTGTTTTGCATGCGACACATGGCCATCAGAAACAAAGTGGTCTTCACTTGGGAAAACTGAATAACCAGCATTTAGATGAAAATATGACCTACGGAGTTATCCCACACTGTTTCAGGAAAATGTATTATTTTTGTGTAGTCTCCACAGAGTTTTCTGGTTGATTTTTATAGACTTCATTAAGATCTCTCCCCCACACCCCCTGCAAAAATGCACCTGCAGTTCAATTTACGTATAAATGTTCAGAGTTTTAATTCTGGCTTTTTGTCAGTGAGAGACAACAGGGAATTTTCTTATCATTGCTCGCAGTTTGGTGAATTAAAAATGTTTCAGAAAATCGTAACATGTAATGACCTTAGTCTTCAACTTTCCTGCCTTTTTATTTCCCTTGATGTTTGCCTTCTACTCCAAAGACTTCCTCTGCCTTCCCTCAGTTTCTTATCTTCTCCCAAGTCCAGAAGACCATCCCTACGATGGAGCTGAAGAGCATTTCTCCCTCTCAGGCTAAGCCATAGCACTGACTGTCATTTGTCACCACACAAGTTGAGAAAAAAAGGGCAGAAAATGCACACTGACGTGATTAAATCTTGGTCTAAAATCCTTTCTGTATTTTCAAAGGGAAGCAAACTGTACAAGACATGGTATTTTAAGGTTCAAATTGTATATACATGCAGAAAAAATGAGAGACTTTACAAACAAGATTTGTGCTCTCAGTTCAACTTACTGGAAAACTTATTTTTTAATAAATCTCTTCAGTCAGAGGTTATACAAATGACTACAGAACCAGCAAACATAATACCTGTAGTTAAGAATGGGGGAGGATCATGTCTAGTGAACTACTGAGCCACCAGCCTGGCCCAAACATTGTGCAAGGTTTTATAACCTATTTTGAAGGAATGTAATTTCTGTGTAATTGCAGGGGGTTGGAGAAGAGATAAGCAACAGAGAGGCAGAGAAGTATTCAAGTTAAAAGACAATTTTGGCATAAGAACAAATGATTAAGGCTTGGCCGCGAATACACTGAGACTGGAATTCACAAGCACATGTCTACCATCAGGAGGGTGAGGTGCTCCAACCACTGTCCCGCTGGAATGGGATGGAGGAAAATCCTTCCACAGGGGAGGCTGAGAAATTTATATGACTTCAGTATCCTGCAACAGCAGGGGATAAAACTTGGTGATGCACAAGCTGCCTTCCACTCCTGTATCAGCCAACGTTCATGTGTCTTTATTCCTAGCTCCTATCAGACAGCGAGATGTTTTCATTGCAGTGGTTCTCCAGATAACAGCATCTAACTCTTGCAGGAAAAGCTTAGGGGGCTGCTAAAGCTGTAAATAGAGGGCCACAAACACCGTTGCTCAGTGATCTCTCTCTATTAGTGTATTTCTTTTCTTCCACCCAAGTGGTGACACTAACCTTCAAAAACCTTCTTCCTCCATGAATTTTACTACACTTCAATCCATGTTATTTTACATCCTCAGACTACCAAAAATCATACGGAAAGTCCTCCTCCCATCCTACCTCACTGTAAAGACCCACCACACGGCCTCCAAATATGCAGGCACTCTCTCTCGCAAGTCTGCCCACACAGTTTTAACATTTTAAGACCAAAGGAAGTAACTAATTTGCTCTGTCTCCATAATCTTTACTGTCTTCTCCAAAGATCTGAATCTGGCACAATGTTCTCCCCTCACCTGTGCATCAAGCTTTCCATGCAGATCCCAAACCTTCTGAATCTAGGACCTAGAGTCTTCAAATGAGGCACCTGCCCCACCCTGGGACACAGTAAAAGTAAAATAACTGTGACAATAATATAACGAACGCTAATCACTATCACTGGCCTTAAACACTATGAATCTGTTCTGCTTTTGCAGCTGTGCCGTGATTCTTCTGAAGCACCCAGGGCGCTGCCAGCAGCCTACGTATTAGATTATTAATTCAACCCATCCTTCCCATCCAACAAAAAGTACCGTATCTCCCAATCTGCATAGCTTCTGCATTTGTGATGGCTGACCCCCAAAAAGAGATAGAAGGAGAACACAAGTCAGTAAAGTTACCAAAATATACAAGTCTCATACAACTACTGTTTCAAACAAACAGGTTTGGAGCCAATATAATAAATTCTAACAATACCACAAAACGTTTTATTTGCTTTAGATTTGTCATCACTTATTGGAAACAATTAGTCTTCCAAAAAACAACCAAAAAACCCCGCCTTGTGTTTAAAATTACTCACTATAGCTTTAAAAGTAACAAATGAAGCACTTGAGTCTCAGATGTGTAACCAGTAGGGAGTTGGCTCGATGCATCAGTTTTTACACCTCTTGCAGTTAAATCAGAGATCCAAATGCAAAATCTAGCACTCAGTGGTGAACTTATAACACTCCCTGGAGGAGTGTGTCCATAAACCATTCACTGGATTACACTCATCCATACAATACTTTATTTTCTATATCCCGTCCCCACAAAAAAAAAAAAAAGGCGCTTAACTAAGGTGAAATTAAGGTTGCATAAACTATGTATCATTTTTGTCATCGCATTTCTAACTTTCTGCTTTTCTTTTTGAGACTTCATTAGAACAATTTTCCGCTGCCTTTATCTCAAATGGATTTGTTTCTCTGAATTTGTGTCTTGGCCAAGAAAGGGATCCAAAAAACACCCAATGACATATGTGGCAGAGCCATGCGTGGCTCAGGACCACTCTCAGGCCTTTGGCGTATGCTCAGCACAGCTAATACGCTTTCAAAAACTGCTGCACTGACTCTTCTGTGGAATGCCCTTAATGACAGTATTTTGGGAGCTTCACATTACGCCTCACGTACTTACAAGTCTTCCGGACATTAAGCCTTTCGCAATTATTGTGTTTCTGGTTACGTATATAAACGTGTGCACCCACTGTGAGTGCTCACATGCGTGTACACGTGCATACACATACATGTGCACAACATATACACAGTTTGGGGCCAAACCTAGAATGGATAAAGATCAGCATTAACTTCACTGATTTCAGTGGAAGCCACATCAGCTGAGAAAACCTGAGGACAGTGAACCTGCCCAAACGGCCCACTGACTCTTTCAAAGTTCACAGAACATAACAAATGCAAGTATTTCCAAGGTCCTTCACAACTGAAGAAAGAGACAGTACATGAACTAACTACTCGTCATGCAAACCCGCCGCAAAACCCGCAACACTATGGTGTCAGTGCCAAGCTTCTTGTAGGCCAACTGGTCTTTTACTTCAAGTTGATGTGGTCAGTCCTCCCGAGTTGAGGAGAAAAACACCAACATTTTCCTACAACCAAGGGCGTCCCACGTAACTCGCAACTAGGTGGAGATACTCGCCCAACAGAAGCTGCATCAGCAAAGCCTCCCTGCTAAGCCTCCCGTATAGCCCCAGGATGGGAAACCATAAGCCTAATTTTGGAGCTGTGCAAAGCTCAAAAACCAGAAACCGGCTGCCCTACCAAGAGTGCACTGCGATTCATGCCAATGCAAGTCAGATAAAAGGTAAGAGTCGCATCCCAGATGATGGCTGGGCAACTTCCCTAACACCAAAGAGCTAGTGGAGATACACTCCACAGTAGGAAAGGCAGGATCTCAAAAACTAAACAAGGGATCCAAAGTTTCTGCATTTGACATTGTCCATCAGCCATCATACGCCTCTCTTCTGCTACAAGACTGGGTCAGTTCCTGAACAAAAAGATAGGGTTTAATCTCCCTGCTTCCATGGCTTCTGCCAAACTCTCTTTAAAAAAGGCTATTTATTCAAAAGAAAAGGCCTTATCGGATAGAGGGAAAAGTACATGAAAATTCACAATTAATCAACACTTCATAGTATTTGTGGTATGTTTTCAACCACTCAAGAAGTTTAGCTAACCAACTATTTGTTGTTCTTTGTTTTTTTTTTTCTTTGTATGACTGTATAAAAGCTTTGTCTTAGAACAGCAAGTGGCATTAAATGCCAACAGCATGAGAAAATGTAGCTCTAGTGGGGAAAGTGGAATCTGAATAACACTTCTACTTATCATATAGCAATAATTACTAGCCTTCCTATGGGGCAAAACACTTTCCCTTTCCACTGGGCCCCCCAAAGCCCCAGCCAGCCCGGTGTAACACGCTGTTTAGCCATGGAGAGGAGGATGATGATGTTTCCTGTGACAGAGAACCACGCTGACTATCTAGCACATGGCTTATGAGCTTCCTTCCATGTCTCTTGTTTTACTAAAATTGTGGAATAGGTGGCTCCCGAGACCTAAAGTAGTGCTTGATTAGGCACTCTCCACTGACTGTAATTTATTCATCTTTTAGAATTAGAATCCAAATTTCTACATTTACCATAATTTCTCAATAATGCCTGTACTGATTTATTAAGTTCCAGAAGACCTTCCACTGATTCTCTACTGGTTTTGTATAGCAGGAATATTTGAAAAACCCCTGTTGTTAAAATGTGCATTAAGTTCTTGAGATTTTTTTTTTTTAGTTGACTTATAAAGTGACATTAATGAAAGAAATATTTCAAACTGGCAATCTTGAAAACTTGCCATAATGCCACCCCATCCAACCCAAAACCACAAAGTCTTACTCATTTTTAAACGGAGGCCCTCTTCCAGTGGCTTAAGTTCATGGCAACATAAAAAGCTTAAATAAACGAAAAACTCACATCCCACTATGGGTTCATGAAACTTTGATCAATGCAAAGATCGTTCTTCACACTATTATCTAATGCTGCACACACAAGTTTACCCTTGCTTGCAGCCATAAGGATACGTACTTATAACACACTGGATTTGCCACTGAAAATCTCTAGCTGCAGGAAATCCCCAGCTATCACAAATCAGTTTCTTACTGCTACGGGGATGGGAACAGCAGCAAGGGCAGCTCATCTGCAGCTTCGCCTTCTCCTCCAATTACAACCAACTCCAACGGGAGTGGGTCGAGCTAATAGTAATATCCATGTCACATTGACCCACCGCATGACCCCACGCTAAGGAAAAATGTGCGCTGAGAATATATGCAAAAGTGGCTATCAACTCAATTAGTCAGTTGAAGTAATTATGCCCTCAAGTGTTAGGAAACTGCAAAGCCATTTTGGCTATAAAACATACAGGGAATCCTAATGTTATGGTCAGTAAGACAACAGCACACACATTATTCATGCCGCATTTTATCTAGTCCTTGAATGCAGCTCTCACTGCTCCTGATGTAAGATTTTCATGAGGCATTATACAGCCAAACGTGAAAGCTGAGCCAGAGAACCAAGCCCATTCAAGCACACAGCCACATCTAGAAGTTGACAGCACATGCTGTAAAATAAAACTGTGGGCCTCTTACGTGAGTCACAAAATAATAACTTTTGCAGCATGCTAGTCAATAAAGAATAACCACCACCCCAAAAAATTAAGAGGGGCTTGGTGAGCAATAACAGGTAACGGTTTGTTCATCTGTTTATCAGCCAAGCTCCAGAGACTAATCCCCTCCAATTACATAGTTCTCGCTCATCGTGCCATACTTCAGTGACCACATCTCTGTGTCAGTGTTTTTTAGATCTTTTATCTCCCCTGATCCTCTACTTTAAAACACTATCTTAAGTCTTTGCTTACACCGTTCTGCTGAATTTCCATTACCTTGAAAAAATATCCACTACTATTCATTTTTTAAGTGTATTTTGTGGTTTGTTGTTGTTGGGTTTTTTTAAACCAACTAATAAAATCATATCAGAAAGCTTCTCAGTGCAGCCTAAGCAAACACTGGCGTATGAGTACAATGAGGTATAGTACAATATGCAAGAGAAGTCAGAGGCTGAAATGAGAATACAATTTCCCATGAGAGAGTTCTATGTTCGAGCCATTTAACTTTAAAACTAGTTCAATATTTGAACAAGACACTATTTTATTCTCATTCAAAGTTTAAACACAGATCAGTCTGAAATCAATCATAAATTCAAACCTCTTTACTTTAAAAACTGTTTCAATATTTAAAGACTTTTTTTTTTCCCTCTTTAATGTAACAGCAGCTCCAAGGCTGCAGAAGCAGAACTGACTTTGAGATCCTTAAGAGCAATGCTATTTTCCTGCCAATACATACAAAAGGCAGTTCTAGGAAAAAGAAAAAACCCACAAAGGCAAGGCTGTGCTTTGCTTCAGAGTTTAAGAACAAAGTCTGGACAAAGAACACACAGCCTAGTCTTCAGCCCAAGCTAAAGTGAATTAATTTGGTGTGGATGCTTTTCAGGGCGCAAGACCGTAACTCCATGTTATTCCACTGCTTTTGTCCTCACCTGAGTACAAGGGAAAACCAGATGACCAGTGGGATCTGTTTAGACAAAAAACAACCCTCCTTTAGGGACAGATTTACTAAGAGAGTAACAGATCTGCAATTCAGAAGAAGACCGCAGAGCCCATTTGCTGACCACTCGTAATTGGGTCCCCTTCCCCACCCAGCGAAGCGGTGCATGCCCCGGTGCCTCAGCAGCCTCGTGGCCCAGCCAGCATTGCAGAAATGTACAGCTCTAGCACTGTGACAGTTACTTCTCTTGGTGAAATAGCAACATTTCACACCTGTATTTCATTTTCATATGATGAGCTTAAAGTTCGTGGGGATTTTTTACATTTTTTTTGTTTTTAAACCTTAAAACCCATTTTACAGATGGGCAACTTATCACAGCAAAGTCAGTGATTGAGAGGTGAACCCAGGACTCTTCAGCTGCACCACTGCCAGCTCTTTGGCACATGTCACTCTAATCCAACTGATTTCAAAGCCAATTGGTTTCTAAAAATTATCTCTTGTGCTTTTGATCTTTGTATAAAGTTCGTATTGACAAGGACAGAGCATACAGCTCCATGCAAGCGCTACACTACAAAAATATTCGTATCAAGTAGGAAAGACAAACTGACTGTTATAAAGCAAACAGTCATCTTAACCTCAGGGCTGCCCTGTTCTGGTTTCTGGTCAACTACCATCTTCACAATCAAGTTAGAAGACCCCTTAAAACGGATTAAGCATCTGTATTACCAAGAGGTCACAGGATAACAGCAAGAATTAGGCTCTGTCTTTGTGACAACAATGCACTTAACTACCTATGGCTTTGGATGAACCCAGGAAATACTATCTGGCTGTATATATAACATTTTACATGTAATATGATAAACCCATCTGCATGGGTAGTCGTGATGCTGTTCTCCCAGTAAAAGCACTGAGCATCTGACTGCCACCTTCCCAGAAAAGGGCAGCTGCCATTCATAACCATCTTCCCTTAACTGGACAATGAGGGGTCCCTATTTTCAGGAAGCCATAGGCCACTAGCATTAGGCAATAAAGGAGCTTTATTTCCCGCCCCCACACCTTTTCACATACCTCCAAATAAAAAAAATTCAGTTGTAATCAACACAGTATTAACATGCCGTCTTCTAATATTCCACATATAACATGTCACTGAAAACTCAGTATTGAGCAGGAAGGTATTTGATGAATCAAGTAGATGAAGCCAAGATGTAGTTATTAGATGCATTACATCTTTAGCACATCATCTGTAAAAATGTCCAGGGTAAACTAACGCTCTAGGGGAAACCTGACCTTTAAGAGGCTCCCTAATACTACATCTAAATTAATGTCAGTGACAGGCACTTCAATCTAAAGTAGCAGAGTTCTTTCATTCTACCTACACTATCTATTCATCCATTTATTTGTGTGTAAATGTGTGTGTGCATAAATGGATTTGGGTCACACTGGCACTGGGGGAGTGGGTAGGGAACAAAAGGAGCTCTAGATTTTTGGATTCCTATTCCTTACTACTCCTATACATAGTATTCATTTTGTAAGATTCACTCAAAACTTTTTCAGTGTAAAACATATTAGGAAAATTACTTTTTATATTAACTACACCTACTTCTGCAAAGTATCATGCTTATACTGCAAAATAAACGTGCTTGAAGGAGAGCAGGATAGAACTCTTGCAGCAATCGATACAAGCAGCAATGCTGAATTTGTTTTAAAGAGCTGGGCTGGGCTCTGACATGACTGGTGGCCAAGATAAAAATCGTAATTGAGATCAGTTTTGCCGTTTCAAAACAAAACATTGCAAATTAATTCAGTAGGAGACGCATTTCTGCCTTGGGGGAAAAGAAACAAACAAACAATACACTACAAAATTCTGATAATGGAATAATTTAATGGCAGTTAGTCAAATCTACGGTAGCCAAACCTTCACTTACCTATATTTTTCATTCCATTTTGGAGGCTTTATGATCAAGGAGTAAGGTTTTATGATCAAGGGGGTGAGGCAACTACAAAGCAGCCACTCTGCTGCCCTTCTTCCAGGCTTCTTGGGATGCTCTTCCTCCCTTGCCAACACTTCAGGGAGGACCGAGCCCACCAAGACTTGCACTCCTCTGCCCCTCCGCTCCTCACAGACAACTACTTAATTGTGTTTCCAAGAGATATGGCTTCATGCAATAGAAGCTGAAGTCTGTACTTGATGCAAAGGATTTACGCCTTGCTCTGAAATGAGGACAATCACATTAGCCAAATCCTAGTGAACTAAAATTGCTAAGTCCTTTCACATTTTGTTGATCAAGAACCTTTTTATTGGAACATTTTTCTTTTCAAACCTCAGGTGGGTAATAAACTATCTTCTAATTGGTCTTTAAGCAATGAAGAGCTAGCTTGCATTTTAGCTTTTTTATGTATAGTTATATTTTCTTACAAAGACACAATTGATCAGGAATTATCATAATCCCACACAGAGAAGCAGTCATAGAAGCACTAAGTGCATAAAACATTAATGTCAGTAATGCAGACACGACAAGTTTCAACTCTCCTTTCAGCTAAACAATCTGCCTCTTTCATACTAACATCACGGTTCAGCCCATGGGCTACATAAACATTGTCAAACCTGGTTTCAATATAAAGAGAGCACATTAATGTTCCCACTAATATACATTTCCCAGTAACCACCTATTAGGTTGCTTAGTTCAAACTCCATGACATATCCCATAACATATCAGACAGTTCAGCTTCATGAGCTCAGAAGGTATAGACACTGTCAGCTTCATATGTAAGTATTAAAAAAAAAAAAAAAACAACTTTTTTGTGTGCTTATGCAAGAGCCCTGCTAGTACAAAAACTCCCACGAGGCTCCCAAGACAATATGCCTGTGTGAAACACAACCCTTCTCTGGTTTTGGGGTTTTTTTAGGTGATGGCCTTTCACTCACTTCACACAGCCTAAGTGGGAAGAGCAACCTGATCTAGTTGAAGATGTCCCTGCTCACTGCAGGTGGGTTGGACTAAATGACCTTTAAAGGTCCCTTCCATCCCAAAGATTCTATGATTCTATGATAAGAAAAATAAAAGAGAGGCTTTTCAGAGGGGATAATCCTTTCATTAACTCAGAGAGTGTATCTGAGACCCATGGATCCAGTGATGACTCTCAACTTTTCCCAAAAGCCTGCCAGGGAGTGGCTACTAAGTACATGATGTAGAAATGTCTGCTACAGACCCTCTGCTATAAAGTGAGACTGTATTCCAGACACATGAATTTTGCCTTTTGCCTGGTTCTTGGTTAACAGGACAGCAGCATCAGTCCAAGGATGTGCGAAGCCCGCGCCCTGCAAGGCAACCTCACGTGAGCCTCCTTAACAAGCCTTCCGGTCCCACAAAGGGACAGTGGGAAGTACAATGCACACGCTGCACAAGCAGTATCCTACTGACAACATTACTGTGCTCTTCCTTGTCAGCCTGGGCTATAGGGTGGTTTACTATGGGTTGGTGACCAATATACTAGGAGCTTATGCTCCAAATTTTCACGTTCAGCAGCTGGAAAGGCAAATATCCTCAGACAGAAGGTTCATTAACCTGAAGATTTTCCATGGCCAGGCTTCTTCAGTATTGGAGTAACATGCAATTTTACATTTGGATTATGGTATTTTGAAGTACTTAATGTAGCTGAAAGCCAACAAATACCAGCTAACCTTACCACTGAGCTTTATAGTGTGTTGTGCAAAACATACCCACTCTGAAATAACATGACTTTAAAATCGTTTATGTTTAACACTGTGAAATTAAACACACAGAGTAAGACACAGGAACTTCTACATTATTGAGTAACACATAATACCTTAAAGAAGTGAGAAACAGGAAAGAGATTTAGGGATTTAGAGAACAGCAGGGAATTACCATAAAGCCATCTGATTTCTTAGAAGGAAAAAAATCAAAGTTGAAAGTGAAACTGAATTAATTCCAGAAATATGTAATGGATGCCCCACACTAATCAGACTACGGGGAACACTCAACATAGATAGAAGGAGGTCCGATCAACCTTTAAAAGAAACAATACCCACTCTGAAGTCCTCTGACTCTTCCAGGTTCACTACATTTGACCCAGAATATATGTCTGGACAGGCACTGATCTCATAGGGCAGATCCTCAGAAGATGTAAATCAGAGCAACTCCACTGACTTCAAAAGTCTGCCGAGTCTCTGGCTCCAGATGTCTGTGTGTATGAATTCCTGATTTCAGTATACTTTAACACAGCTAGAAGAGCAGTAGAGGCTAAAGTTGTTTCAGTTGTTGTTAAGTAAAAAATTAATTAAAATGTTAATTAAAATTAATAGCTGAAAATATTCTATATATTCTGATGAGCAGTTGAGATTTATCCCATACATTCAAGTTCAGAGTAATTTTGCTTAGGGCTTCAAAGCTCACTTTTAACTTCAGCCAGTTTCCACTGTCAAGTTTCCAGGATAAAGTTCAATAAGGTTTATACTATTAAGAGCTAAGCCATTAATGTATACTGCACATTTTTTCATGTACAGTGTGCTTACTGAAATCCAAGTCTTCAAAAGCAATGATTTGAATATTGTATCATGTCAGCCAAAAGATGGTCTGGCCCAAATATCCCAGTCAGAGCTACTTCAACCATTCAACAATCCAATTACTTATACTATGTTGGACCTTCCAACTCCATGAATGTAAACTGTTTACACTCAGGCAGCTAGGGTTGTATTGATAGGGTTGAACATCGTGAATAATTTTGTCAAAATATCGTGTTTCAGATATAACTGCCAGAAGAGATGTAACATGTAGGCTTGCGGCCTCAAGTGCAATTGTCTGGCACATACGATGATGCAGGCTACACATTAACATGTGCAATGCCAATTAAAAGTGATGCAAGGAAATAATATTGGCACTAAGTATTATCCCTTCATACACAGGATTCTTTAAAATTTTAAATAATCCAGAATAAATTAACATGGAATAAATTCACTTCCATTATTTAGCATACAAGTGATTTCTGAAGACGCTACCCTTAGCTGGAAGATAATAACTACTTTTCCTTTCCTTCTCAGATCATATAAATGAGCACGTCCTGCAAGGTGTTCTAAATAAACCTGAGAGGTATGTACTCTAACAGATCCCCAGAACTAGGATTCCAAGATCCCTACTGTGGCTCTGCTATTTCTGAAGAGTTTGGGAGAGAGAACATCAGCATGAAAAATGACAATTAGAAAGTATTCTTCCTACAAATTCCTCCATCTGAACAGAAGCAACATTTCAGGTGCTTTCTGCCTGTATCAGTGAAGAATGAATTCAACCTTGCCATCTCCAATCTTTCTGAAATTTGGGTTCAATTCATCCTGCATCATACCCTCCTATTCTTCCAAGAATTGCAGCAGCATCCTGTGATAGAAATACAAAAAGTATTATACACGCATGCCCCAACAACAGCCCAGCAAACCTTGAGTCTAGCTGGTGAATCACACCAAGTTCTCAAATAATCATCTCTGAAGTTTTGGTTGTCCTACTGACCATATGCATAGTAAGCTCAGGGGGCCTCACATTATTACGAACTTTGATGAAAAGACAAAGCAAGCTGCTGTACATACCATTTTTGACAAAGTCAGGAAATTAGACTTACGCAAGAAAAAGAGGACACCGTATCTTGGCACCTGCTTGGGTGGGATACAGATCCAAATGTTGGGGAGGCTGAGAGGTTTTGCCCAAAACCTGTTGTCCCACCTAGCAGGAATCTGCTACTTTCTAGATTCTCCAGAAACAGAAAGAAACTCAAATGTGTAAATGTAAGCAAGTGTGATGAATCACACACCTTGTTACTGAATTGGGATCCACTAATAACTGACTAACGCTATTGCCTTATTATCTCTTATTATTTTAGTGGAGACTATTGCCTTGAAAAGGTAATGGAACAATCCAGCAATTCATCAGCTCAATAGAATAGCCAGTTTTTAAAAGACACCTACTGTAATCATGTTTTCTCCTGTATTTGGCCACTTAAATCCAGCATTGGTGGTTTCCCTCCCACACTTAGTATGTGCATACTCTTCTCAGCAGCATCAAACAACCTCCTTCTGCCACACTGCTTGGAGACTTGGAGAATCCACAACCAGAGAGTAATCTGAGTGACCTAATCCATGGTGCAATTGATTCCATTTGGGTGGCTGACAGAGCGCTCTTTCAATTTACATCATGATCTTGCCTCACCCCATTTCTTTCCTGCCAAAATGCCACTTCTGAGGTACCACCAGCAATGCCTGTTGAGTAATGGAGGCCACCATGCTTGGGGCAGGCAGAGAACTGAACGCCCCTCTGTGCCGTGCAGACATGCCTATTGGCGCAGACCATACACCTGGAGAGGCAAAGCTGACTGTAAGCTGCTGAGCCACTTCCCTGTGAATCATTTTTATTTCTGCGGCTTGACTCCCAAGTTTCTTTTCCCTCTCCTTTCAAACTGATGCTGTAATATGGTCACGCTGTAGAAATCTGTATCTCAGTAGGCACAATATTCTGCGGAGCCGTAGAGCCCTCCGATATTTAGGAGACTGCTCCCGATTCATCAAGGCTTCCTTGATGACTTACAACGGCTTGCTCAGGTCACAGGGCGCAGGCTGCAATTTCCTTCGCCTTTTGATTTGTATTAACCAGGAGTTTGGGGAGCGGGTGCCTCTGGGTTCCCTCGCCGGCTCCAGCCATCACTGCATTACAGCGGCACCTGGTGGGATGGGCCAGGCCTGGAGAACGCCGCCGCCCGCGCTGCGCAGGTCGGCGTTTCAGCCCCGGCATTCGTTCCTGCAGGTCTTCTAACGCACCGCTCGATGTGAAAAGTTCAAAATTAGTATCACTGAACCCCACCCCGGTACTCGCTTTGAAAGATGCGAAACGCTGGACGGGGAAGAGAGTGAAGCGCAAGCCACGTCTGAGAAACAGCCCTGCAACCAGAGGGATCCATGAGATGCACCACACAGCACCAGAAGGGGAAAAAAAATAAAATTCTGACAAATAACCCATCCCCAAGGCCTCTCAACTTTTGATTCATTAGCTAACATTAAAAATTTATAAAAGTATATTAGAAGTAAAGCTGGCTTCAACCAGCCACACGTATTCTAGCAAGAGTGACACATTGAGCCCTTTTCTTTTGATTACTGCCTTCAATCTCATCATTTTTATTTTATGGGACGCAAAGCATCAAATTCAGCTTCAGAAATACAATGTTCAAAATATAGTGGCCAATAAATGTTTCATCTTTTTCACAAACTAGACCTTAAAGAGCTTCAGTTATTTATTTTTATAGCAGCAGCATACATATGTGTATGACACAGTAAAAGATACTGATCTCCGAAGACCTCAGATTATCTTAAACTCCAAAAAATCAATATCAAATCCTGTGTTTATGGTAGTTTTCATTATTTATTTTAGAGCCTACGCAGGCGGACAGTGGAGGCTGCCAGTTTTGTAGAAAAAGAACCTAGCAAAGTTGCGGTCAGATTTATAGGTCAAACACTACATTACAAAAGGAACCATTTACCCGCAACAGCCGAAAACCCTGCGGTTCCTCATGAACAAAACATTTCTGTTAAAAGTCTGCATACTGATGCTACGCCTCATCTGATTACTTTAGTCCTTATAGCACGGCCAACGCGGAGCGGGTGCAAAGAGTTTAAGAGCTCCCACAGAGGTACCGCTGCCTTCGAGGGGCACTACCAGCAATTAGCAGACTGAAGGCGTAGGAGAGGCCGTTGCCACGGTCTCCGGATGCTCATGTATGCATCTCAGCGTACGTGCAAATGAATACCAGCCATGTTAGACCATGCTGGCTGCTTTCAAGACTACACCAGTTCTTAATTAATTTTAAAAAATGCAAGTTAATGGCACACATGAGAAGGGGGGGAAGAGGAAGGAAAGAGGAATGAAAGAAAAATTGAGAGCGCTTTATTCCTTGAAAGCACTTGCATGGAGGGAACATCAAAGGATAAAAGTAATGATTTTTATCTCTTAAAAAAAAACCCACCCTTTGAATTATGGTTGCTGAGCTAACTGAAGAAGCAAACTACTAAGTTAGGTCGACATTAAGTATAATTTTAAATCTCATATGAACTTAACTGGGTTGATTAAGAACAAGAAGAAATAAAGTCTTAAAGTTAAAGGAATGCACAAATTAAACTACAGCAATACTAGCTTAAAAGGCAAAAAAGGCCATTAAAGTGAAAGGGGCTCTTACTATCACTGTCTGTGCTCAACATACATTTTAGCACCAATCTCTCACTGCTGTAATGATTCTGGCATCATTTTCACATATCTAAAAAAAGAATTAAAAGATAACTCTGACTGCAAGCATCTTTCTTTTCCCCTTAATTCTTCATAACAACATTAAAATGTTATAGAAAAACAAGGTTGCTACTGTATGAAATGACTGTATAGTCTTTATATGAAATATTGTGATCTATTCTTGTGACAAGCACAAGGTATGGATATGAAGAACTGTTAGAATCATCACAGGCACTGTAAGAGTCCTGCAGGGTAGGGACTGGAAACACTGATGCGAATCCTTTTAGCTTGAAGATGCAATATCTAATAAAAGGCATGTTTGAGGTTTGAGAAACAAGACAAGATACATTAGATATTCCTATTTATAACACATAATTAATCTGTGGAATGTAACTGCTACCAAACCAGACTGACATCAAAAGCGCAGCAGGATTCAGATAAGGTTTAGATAGATAACATGAAAATGAAGTGTTACATCAGAGGGGATTTGGGGAACGCAAGGGATTTAAGTCCTCTTGCTACACAGCACAGACCAAAGTCTAATTGACAGGATTAAAAAGAAAATACCATAACGTGAAAGACATTTCAGAGTTTATTGTAGGGTTTTCTACACTTTGTCTGAAATACCCAGCTGCAGCCTGTCTCAGGAGAAAGGAGACAGTGACTAAGATGGACCACTGGCTTGATCTGGTACGGCAAATCCTATATTCTTATGTTCCTATCAGATAATCTGCGGTAACTAGAGTGACAATGGATGGGTACCTATCCTAGGAAAAAAAATATTCTATCATTCTACTTCTCAGTGCACTGAACTGAATTATGTTAGGTTAAGTGTTGTCACACTGAATAATCTCAGGCTGTATCACATATAAAGACACAACTCAGTATAATGTGTAGGATGGTGCACTCAAATTTGCTACAGATCTGAACCAAGAGTGAGGTGGGAAAAAATATAAACTTGAAGTCTAGTGAAATCTACAGCACCTACAACAGTAGTAAAAAACTATGTTAGAATATTTTAATGTAAAATGCTGTCCAATTCCAGAACAGAAATTGCTCAAAGTCCTAAAACATCTGCCCCTCCTCTTTCTGTCTCTCCTCACCCTACCTAACTTAATATAATCACAAATTGTGTTTAACATCAAAGAAATTCAAAGGCATCTCTCATTAAAACAGTTGTGAGGGTAGGAGAAAGGCAAAGACCCATTAGCTTCTTGGAAAAAGTAATCATAATTGGTAAATGTTAAAAATTCGTTACACTGAATTGAAGTATATTATTTTTTTGTGCCCATAAGATGTGAGAAGCTACCACAAGAGTCAGGAGTCTCGAGATTTCCCCATTCCTTGGAAGCTCAGGGTTGGTTTCTCTAACTTGGCTCTTCCCACGGGAGAGAAAGCACAATCTGCCTCAGCATCTTCTAAGATCCTCATGATTTTTCATTGAATGTGAAACAGGTAGGAAAAGAGAAGACCCGTGCACCCACAACCCACACCACGGTCGTCAAAGATTCATCCCTCTGCATGAATGACTCTGTTCACTATTCTTGTCATTTACAGCTACTAATTACAATTTCAAAAATTTTGTAAAGGTTGCTTTGCAAAACGGTCACCCTTGCAGAGCTTTCAATTTAATTTTAAGTATGACAACAACAATGGGCAAAAATAAAAACGGGATGAAGAGACAGGGCAACATTGGGTAAAAGGCAAAACTCACAGCAACAAGATTACACAGCATCTCAAAATTGATGGAGGTGAGTGTATGTATTTCTGCAGCTAACTAAAAGTGGTTTGTTTTTTTTTTAAAACAAACTAATTTATTGATTCCACATACAACAGCAAAGGAGTGATAAATAAAAGAAAACAAGTCAGCAGAGAGTTATCATTATAATTACCACAGATACAGTGACCTTGCACAAAAACAATGTATTGCCCTCAAAAGCCTGGTAAAAGAATGCTGTTACCAGTCTCTGCTTTCCCATCTTTTTCCCATCTTCCCACACTTTTCCCATAGTATGAAAACCATGCCAAAAATCATGACTTTCAGCTACTAGCTCCTTACCATCAACCATTTCATAGGTGCTGTGAGGGGATGACCAGAGTCACTACAGACCAAGCCTGGGGCTTTGCTTGCTCGTCCCCTGAGGCCCATGGGTCAGTCGCCTTGTTGCCCTGCACAGATCCCTGTACTGCTGTATCCCGCTCACTTACCAAAGATTCCCAAAAACCTTATTCTGGACATGTATTTTAACTGGCTCTGGCATTTGCTTGGAAGCTTAGGGCACAGATTTGCCAAGCTGACCACCCAAAGCAGTGCAGCTGCATTACGCCAGACATTCTTCCAAATCCTAGTCGGTACTTCTGAACCCTAGTTACTTCGTAACGAGTTCAGTCTGAATTAGCCAGCCACTGCTAACAAAATTAAAATTATTAGTACTATTCCCTTAGCCTCTGGATCCAAATTCTCTCATGACTTATAGTATTCCTCCCTAAAAAAAAACCACACCAGAACCCCCCAAAATTCCATCCTCTGTTCATCTGTGTTACATGTTTAGATGAATCCTTTCACACCCAAACACCCAAAATCCTTGGCTACCCGTAGTGACTTTGAATGCATGCATTTCCAAACAGAAGCGGAGCAGGGCATGAGCAGAGGACACTTCTGTGTGTGAAAGGACCCTTGTCTTGATGACTACCCAACCCTGCAGGCAGCACGGTTCAAAACACAGCGCAGACACCCCAAACACTGTCCCCCAGGTTTCTGAAGGCAGAGAGAGCGCGCTGATGACAGGCTATCCCCAACATGACGGTTAAGTGGACGTGGATGTCAGTGAGGAAGAACCCTGCATGAGCCACAGCCTGCCTTCCACCTCCCTCCTTCCAGATATCCCCACTATCTTCTACCTGGGCAACTTTATCTTCTAATTCCATGCAGATAGCTACTCACATGTCTAGGAGCTTGCAGAATTCAGACCTGATCATTATTTTAGTGTTTGCTTTTTAAATTACAAAATTAAAACAGGAATTTGGAGACTTCGTAAGATAAAGTGTTTTGCCAGCCCATGCAGCCACATAGGTAACATGTGTTAAGTGTTAAGTCTCAGCAATCAGATTTCTAATTCGGCTTTTCATATATTTACAGAGACTCTCCAAAAGTATCTGGAAATCTGATGTTCAACGGCTCCACACGTTTCGAGAATCCCCATATATATATATATATACGGGTGGATATATACACATATATACATATATAATAAATCCCCATACATACAAGAGAGTTTGATTTTAAAATAATCGTTCCATATTATTATACAATTCTGCACAATTTATTACAGAATTAATGATGTTTATATAGCTCTTTCATTACCTTTTAAGACAAACAAGTCAACACCAGTTCATACAGCAAGTGCCGAGAATTATTTTTAAGGTGTAACTCTGCAGTCACCGCTCTCAAGAGGCCACGACTCTCCCGTTCTCCGCCACGGCCGTACTGCCGTTTTGACCAGCCCCACGCTGCCTTTGCTCTGCCATGCTGCAAGTAGTTCACAACCAACCAACAAAACGTTGCTGGCACCATCTGCTCCTTGGAAAGCTGCCAATCAGCCTCCAAACCACAGGGAGGAGCTTGTGTTGGGCTTTACTCCATACCCATCCTTTCTGGAGGTTCAGCTTTTGCCGCTGTCTTCAGTAGCCCTCACAGCAGCCGTAGATAGAGCTCTGATCCTGTTATGGGGAAAATCTGCCATCTATTAACAATTTCCATCATACTCATTGAGGTGACCTCATCTCCTCTGTTACAGCACATCTATGTCGCTGGGTCTGCACAGTACCTAAGTCGCAGCAGAACGTTCTGTCCTCGGCAGTTATAGCTAACCCGAACCTTGTGAAAACAAGTAACACATATAAACGGAATATTTTGGCAGTCACTGAAATACAGCCACTTTTGAGATGAGCACAGCAGCTCTTAAGCACACAGAGACATTCATCAGCGTTTCAGAGATGGGAGTAGGGGCTACGGTGTATGATTTTCATGATTGACAGTAAATAGACAGGAAGCTCACAAGGATGATGTCTCCAAATTTGGTCCAGACACTAGAGATAACAAACTTCCCTATGAAAATGTTACAGGATCTTTTTAACCACATGTTAAGACATCTCAGTATCAGGGAAAGAAAAAACTCCATAAATTCCATACTGAAACTGCTAACATTTCTCTGAAATGCAGTTTATTGATTTATCATAATCAATAATAACTGGTTTATGATATCATGAATGCACATTTCACCTCTTTGACATTTACTTGCAATTAATGCACACAAAGAATCATTTTTTGTCCTACTATTTTTTATACCATAGCTTGTTTTTTTTATTACAATCGGTATTGCATTGCTAATGCTTCTGTGAGGCTCTATTTGCTATAGCTCTTGGCTGCCTGTGTACAATGGCAGCAGGCACTGGCTTCAGTGCTCTGACATATCTATTTAATTAACCCAGCTGTTGTATCTACAGTGTGAAGTACCTAGTGACAGTGCCATACTGGAAAGCGAGACTCATAAAACCCCCCAAAAATACAGTGCCACTTTGAAAATGAAACACAAAAAAGACTGCTTTAAAAAAACACAAACACATTTGTGTTCGTTTTGACAAGTCTCTACTACTCAGATACCGTAAAATATCATAGAATACATTTAAAAGTAGGGTTTCATATTTTAAACTTACCTCCTTCATCTTGAATAAAATCAGGAATTCATCTGCATGTGAACAAAAACAGACCACCTACTTGAAATACAATTTAAAAAATTCAACAGCAATCATTTCCCGGTGGCAGTGTGCTTTTACCTATGTTTCTACAGCGTCCCTTCTTACAAGTGCTTCTGCATATCTTGGCATAAGACATAAAGCAGAAACATCCCCCAGCACAGGCAGGTACTGTCTTTTTCTTGAAAGTTCGTAGTACCAAAACCAACCAAACAAATTAGTCTGTTTATCAGGCTGTCATTTTGCAGCACCCTGAAGGGAAGGACAAAAAATAAAGAATTCAACAAAGTTGAAAATTACACACCCATTACACATGAACACTACATTAAACATCATTTAGAAAATCTCTCCTGCCCATCATGAGTTGGGCCACAAAATGAGTCAATTGTACCAACGAAAAGAACATAAAAGAGAACAGCACCATACCCAGTTTCTTTGAGATGTGCTGTCCATACAGATGCACTGGTTGGTAATTGTACATGAAAATTAGTTAATTGCTTTAGAAGAACGGCATCCACTGGAACTACATCCATATTTGAGAAACCCTCCTAACCATGGCAGCTGAGCCAAATGGGACATGGTGGCTTCAATAGCCCCTCCACTTCTTCACCAACCTAGAAAACCTCTGCTCACTCTCCAGATGGTAATTAACTCTGTTACGTCAAGCAAGCAATTGCTCACTCTTCTTAAGCGGCTGTCAGATTCCTCCCATGTTTTCCCAAGAGAGCTGAGGGGGCTGTCAGAGGTTCCCAGGCTGATGGCATTTGAGTTGCTAGGTCAAGGCGCTCGGTGCTTGCCGTCCAGGGTTCTCTCCACACCACTGGTGATGAATGCAGAAGAGCGGCCTGTATGATGATGTGCCTACCTTGTGAAGCTACCACCAAGACCATTTTTGAGGCTCTGCCTCATGGTCTTAGGGTGTCAAAGCACTAGAAGACAATTAGTCAGAAAACTTTTCTGACTACGGAGGAGACCCATCTTTGCCCACTGTGTAGTCATTCCAGGACTGCCGGTCCGTAGCTGAATCACCAAAGCCTGTGATTACCCACCCGCTGAGCTCGGGGTAGCCTCAGCAATCGGAAAGGAACTAGAAAAATAAGGGAGATTCCAGCAATGGTTTGCACAGAAGTGGTCAACGCCTGCTGTACCACTCCTAAAGCACGTAGCTCTGCTCTGCCTCACCTTGTGACTCGGGAGTACACACTGAAAAGCATTTCCACAGCCACCGCTTACGAACGCATGGTTTTCCCAAGGCATAAACCCACTAAATGGGCATGACTGTGCCATGGAATGAAATCTGGAGATTTCATTTCAAAAGTGCATCTAGCCATTCTATCAGGGTAAGGCTACTACAAAAAAACTCCCCAAATGCTCTAGAATATAGGTAATTGAAACAGCTACTGGTACAGTAATACAGTCTGAATGCAATTTATTGAATTTTTAAAAACAAAAGTTTTATTTATTGATTAAAAGATCTGAACCTTGCAGAGTAGCTGTTCTCACAGCAAGAATGAGTAAAAAGAGAGGGAAAGTTGTCTAATATCACCTAGCCTCTTACACTCTCGGCTACCACAACCACAAGAGTTCCACAAGGACTTAGGTATAGCTCTAGTGTCTACTGTCATTAAAAACTATGTAATATAAATATATATTGGTCTAGCTTTACATACACTCTTACACACATCTACAGCTAGACAGACATAGATGTAAGATAACTTGCCTGCAAACTTAGAGTGGAACCAGAATGGCAAATTTCTACCTACCACACAATCTTGTTTCATCTGTTACAGACAAGATCCAGGTGAAGAGATCCTACACAAGTGTTTTATTTTCAGAAGCATTTGAACAATGGAAGTGTCTTGCAATTCTTCACCTTGGGCACCTACTCAGAAACCTGTAAATTAAAAGAGATGCACCTAAATCTATTTCTGGTGTAAGATGGAACACAAACCTGGGCGCCAATTAACTGCAAAGAAAAACATTTTGATTGAAGCCGATTTTCAAGGCACTCAAGAGACTGCATCCCCTGCAACTAAGAGCAGATGGAAAGATACAAACAGAAAAATTCTCTATTACAAGATCATCCTACAAATGCAGACCTAGAAATGCACTGACCTTTCCTGTGACCCTTTTAGAAGAGTGACTTTTTTTTGAAGTCTTTGCTTTTGTAAGCACGGCATTTTAGTGCATTTCCCAAATCCACAATGCTTTGTAGCTCTTCCCTGAAACAAACCAATATACACGAATATTTGAAGACTATTCTCTTCATTCCCGCAGTGTAAATTCACTACAGTTCACCTTCAATGGTACCTTCTTATAAGATGATGCTGAAAGGAAAGTTCTGATGTCCCACACAACTTCTTCAGGACTACCACTACACAACATAAGCCCATTAAATAATGCAATTCAGAATCTCCAGAAGACATTTACAACCTTTATTTTAACCAAACTGACTGACTAAGGTTCTGTAAGTAAGGGGTAAACTCTCACTCAGCTGTTCAAATCGGCACATCTGCTAACAATGGATCTCCCAACTGTTAAATCCCCAAGCTACACTTTCAGCTCGATCCAGTGGGAAAAAAACTTTCTCATTAGGATCATGTTCAACAATGGTACTAACTGGTCTCATTATTCTTACAAGCCTGTAGGAAGATACAATAGTGACCCCAAAAATCAAGAAACAGGGGAAGTATCAGCTCCTCAGAGCCTGCTCCTTTGTCTCCACTGACTACTGTTTAGCGTTCCTTGCCATGCGAGGACTTTCTCTTCTCAATGGCAAAAATACTACCTTGCCCAAGAACCCAACCTAGCTGCAAGTGACTAGTCAGGATCAAGAAACTGAAATGCTTTCTCAGCACCCAAAACCTTCACTCAAATCAAACCTCTGATTTGTGTCTGCAATATTTGTTTGCCACTGCTGGGCTGAAAAAAAAAGAAAAAACTTCTAAAAGTTAGATGGTTATAGATTTTATACAGGACAGTCTATGATACATACTTCAGCATGAATCTTGAAGAGCAAAGATGAAAATAAAAATGAAAACCAAGTTAATGAAACATTTTGATTACTGTGACTGAAAAGTCTGAATCACTACTTACACTTTTCTCAACCAATTCACCCCCGTTAGTTGAAACTAATGGAAAAACTTACTGCTGTAAATGCCAGAAAAAAATAATGAAGAAAATATTAAAAAGGAAATAAATCAGAAGAGGAATAATGATGATTCTTGCATACATGCAGAAGTCTCCAAGGGCTAACAAAACACTAACCTTAAACTGAACTACTATACTTTTCTCATTAAGGTACCCTTAACAGGGTGGCACCTGGTGGTTAGTTCAAGACAAGCAACAACACTGATGTCAAGTTAATTTCACCTTAATTTTAGGTTTTCATCCCACCATCTTCTTGCCTAGGTATTTCAAACAGGCTTCCCTTCTGCAGAATCGCAAGGAGGTATTCCTTTCCTTTTTGCTATTTGTCCTACTTAGTTGCAAACTGAGCCCTTGAGGCTCAACTCTAGAGCAAACCCACATTACTCTTAGCTGCCTGACCCCAATTCAAGCTGAACCTACAAGAGTATCCTTAATTATTTTGCTGATGCAAGGTTCCATCAGTGAAGAGTCAGGCACCATAGACCCTCATTCTTCCTTGTCTGCTCCATATTTCACCGCACTGTCAGAATCAATACCAAAACAGGGAACTGCCAGAGGAATACCCTCCTGTTTACTCTTTTCCAGTATTTCTTAAAATAATGTATAGATAATTTAGCCTATTACAGTAACTTTTAAGTAGGTCACCGCATTTTAGGGCACAGTTTTGGAAAATACAATGCCTCTGCATTTGTTAGTGACAGGAAAAGGTATCTTCCTGAGCCCATAGATGGGCCGACTGGTTCATCCCCTTATTGCCGCATTGTCATGCGGTAACCTACCCCCATTCCACCAGGGTGCCATAAATCAGGCCTCACATTCAGGGAGGCTGTAAAACTATCAATGGCAGATAGCCTGCATCCAGCTAAGGTCTAGTGAGAGTGATCTGAAAAACCTAACAGCAGGAAACTTTACCGCTATCATCTGCTATACACGAGGCGAGCGCAACAAGAGGCTGACGTCTACCAAGCACCCATGAGGAAGCTCAGGTGCAACCTTTCCACTTCAGAGGCCTCTCTCAGCGTTCACTTTCATCAGCTCCAGTGCAATATTTTCAAAACCTCCCCCTGGGTGATGTCCTTCCAGCCTTTTCTAGGTATCCAGTCTCAAATTCAATTTTCCTCCTTTTATTCTCCTGATTCTTCAAAGATCATTCCAGAAACCTGATTTGATTAGAAGTCTCTTTTAACGTAAGCAATTCATCCTCACACACGCAGAGCTGTTGATTCACCTTTTCTTTAATTTCATTTTGCCTGGCTTTCATTTGAGCTATCTCAATTTTAACCTCTGTAAAAGCTCCATCTACCTTGTTTACTGTTTCTTTGATTTGAAAGATCTCCTCCATTAAGTCCTTAAGCGACAACTCTGTGGCCGTTTTTGGCTCCAGCTGTTTGTCAGGAGAGGTCAGCCACCGCCTCGGTCTTTTATTTGTCTGGAGCAACATTCAAATTGTTTTCAGAGCAATTGTTTTCTTCCCATTTCCTGCCATCGCTGCTCGAAAATAATAACGAATAACCTCATTTCTAAGGAGGGTTTCATCTCTTTACTTCATTATCAAGGGCAGGGAGCAAGACCATTTCAGAGGTAGGTACCCTGCACAAATTTTCTCGAGTCTTGCTTGAGGATTAATAGTGCAGAAACAGTTAAAAGTTATTTTCTACATGCAGGAGAGCACTTGAGGCTGGTCAGAAAATTCACCTTCTTAAACTCCTGCTAGGCAGGTAAGTGTTAGATGTTATGAACACGGAAACCAAGAGCAAAAATACTGAATTAAAAACTCACACACGAAAACAAGATATTTTTCCCCCCTCTCCTTTTTTTTCAGCTCTGGTTAGCAGGATCGGTTCCTCAGCCATACAGGAAGCCTGGGGCAGATCTGGAAATAGAAGGTTTCCTGCCTTGATATGTAGTTGCCAGACTATCTTCTCTCCTAAACACATACAAAATGTGCTCAAGGAAACCAGACAACACACAGAACTGATGAAAGAGTAGTTTTAGGTCGGAAAAGGGCCTTTCTCAAATAAGCCTTTTTACTTTGGTCTATTATTTCATTTATCAGTCAGTCAATAAGGAAGATACAGAGACTTAAGATGTGTAGTTAGGTGGGGGTTTTGTTTGGTTGGTTTTTAAAAGAATCTTTACTTTAAATCATACCCAGCTGTACAAAACCCACCTGAGAGCTGGCATATTGTAGATTAATATTTTAGACTCTAAAAAATCTAGAACTTTTTTTTTTAAATTATGAGCACACTGTTCCCTCCCCTTCAACATGCACAAGAAGTATCACACTGAGATTTACACAGTGCCATACACACTCAAAAAAATGCAGACCACTGAAGCCCATACCATTTAGGATGGGATTCAGCCAATTCAGCACTAGCTAACTACAAGTTATTCAAAAAGCGTAGACTCCCTCCCCAGCCAACACAGCCCGTCTGCCCTCCCAGGGGAAATGTCCACTTTTACTGGACACTTCTCTTCAGATGAGATGACTCCTTCTCTGTAGGGCCCCTTCCCTTCCATGACTGAGCTGAAAGTACCGGACAAGTAGCTTATATGTGATGCCCAATTTTTAGACAGCTAATCTGAACTGAAAATGAATCCCACTCTTGCACATTTTTTTCCAAGTGGATTCATTTGTAGTTTTGACATTAAATTTCTGCTACATTACGAGGTGAAGCTGTGTTTTTATTAGAAGCTGTTTTTCTAACACTACAAAATCTTTACCACATGAAAAAACTGTTTCATACTACCTATAAATTACTTTTCCAGTAATTTTACTACTGTATTGTAACTTTCTTACACTAGAAACCTGTGATTCTTACAAAACAGAAATAAAAAGTTAGATTTCTAACCTACTAAAGGACACCTAACTACACAGACTTAAAAGTACTTAAGAGATTTACAAAGCTCCACAGAAGTACCCTGACAGACATTTTAGATTTTTGACCTTTGACTTACCAGAGGCAAATATTTGCAGAGAGAAGATGGGTTATCAGATTGTTTCATATATAAACTCATGCCAGTTTCTTTACAAGAACGCTAATGAAAACCCGAATTTGTCTTTTTCCATCATAAATGAGCATTTTAAGAATAAAACCTCACAGCAGAAAGAGTATCTTCATGTAAACACTTAACATATACCCTTAACCACAGGACTATAAAGTCTTCCAATATTAATTACAAATCTCTAAACTGGAAAGGAAGTGGGGAGAAAAAACGACATAAGTGTACATAAAAAAGACAATTTCTATTTCAGAGATTTAATCTATAAACAAACAAGCAAACAAGGACTTTTTTTTTATGCAAGAAGAAAGTAAACAACAAACTAATTTTATCTATCCTGGTGCAATGTATTCAGTAAGTCATAAAAAAATAAGAGAAGCCAGCTGGGTCTTGAGACCCATTCTCACTGGGGCCCCTTTTCGTTGCCAGAACAGTGTAAAACAGCCTCTGTGTAAAAGAAACGAAGCCCAGATGAACGTATGGCAGAGCACAGTGATTCTATAGTCGTAGCTATTAGGAGAAATCCAGAACAGGATGTAGGAAAATCGTACAAGCTGAATCTAAAGAAACAGAGGCCACATCTGGATAGAAGATTAAATGCAAGCGTGCTATACATATACAGGACAGAAAAATAAAATTACTTGGACCTAAACTGGGACATATCACAGTGATGACACAAAGAATAACCAGCGGCACTATGAGCTATGTTTGCTTAACAAGCAAGAAATGAAATTTTATGAAAAATTATTATTTAAAATGATCATAACGCTGAGATACAAAACCAGTACATTTAGAGACTGATATTTCTAATCTTTACTTACTGTCAGCAGTAGTGATTGTATAAAATAAACCACTAAAAATTCCTAGCCAAGCAAAAAGCCTGGTAATTTAACTTCCTGGCTTGGCTTCCAAAGACTGTTGCAAAGTTTAGTAGCTGCACAGTCAAATAAACCTTTTGACTACAGTTTTCTTTTTTTGAGAAAATGGTAAATACGGTATTTTCTGTATTATATACCAGAACTACAGTCACAACCCAAGAATGTAGATCTTTCGCCCATTCATTACAGAAAATATTGCTTGAGGGAAACTGCTTTAAGCTGATTTATGTGTTAGATGCAGAAAGACAACCCAGTCAAATTGGACAATGTGGCAGATGGTAATGGATTTATGCATATTTATGTAGCATGTATTTACTTGTCGACTTTGTTATCCATCTTTTGCCCCTTCCAAAAGTAGATGGCAATTTATAACAACTGTGATGCTGTGACTGGCTGACACTCCCCTCTCAGCCCCTTCCTCTGGACAGGCTAAAAAGCAGCATGCTTTGTGCAGCTATTTTAATTGTTTTACAGTTTTATTACAAAACATCCTGTCTGTTACACTTGCTTCCTGAGGCTATCATAACAATGTTAGTTGCTACAGCTTAAATCTGCCTTAGGGTATCTGTTTTTACAGTTACAATTAAAGTCAGTAAGTAGTTCACCAACATGTTAACATTAATTTGTCTTTTAATTTATTTGACCTTTTAAACTAAGCAAGTAACTCACTGAGGTAAGGGATGCACAAAGTCCAATCATTATCGTACCTTCTTTACAATAATGTGCTTTCTGGTTCTTTTCCACCAAAACATTCAAGCGTTCAGTTGCAAGTGCTTTTATTTATCCTAAATTACTTCAGAAAAGGCAAAATATATTCACATTGCATTTAATATGCATATGTTTTACATAACGCTAATGCATATACCACCGGTATAATCTTTAAAATTCGTCACAGACTAACAGAGCAATCTGAGAAGAGTTTTTAAAAGCTTGAGGCACTAAAACTGCTATACTCTTACACATCCTTACATTACTAAGGATTGTTTATGGAGCACATCAAAACGGATACCAGAGCAAAGACCACGAGGAGCCAAATAACCAGAAACCAACAAACTGCTTCAAATTTTGATACCTTTTTCCCATGCAGGCACAGGAAATGTAAAAAAAAAAAAAAAAAAAGTTATCAAAACTTCTGACACCCTTGGTTCCGATTTAAAAATGCAGCCCTACACCTGTGTGCCTTACACTCATCTATAGAAACTGATGCAAAAATACCTAGACACATATTTCAGTATTTGAGATAACATAAATATGTTAACAGATAAACAAATAAATTAAATGTTATAAATAAAAGCAGTTTTATATCGACTACCTATCAATCTAAACTCCATGGGATAGTCTCCCATGCTGCAGGGAGACTCTCCAGACAGAGTTTTAGGACTAAGTCTCTCTTAATCTAACTCTAAGGTAAGCTGGCACAGCTTCCCCGCGTTTTGATAAACACGGCCTTTGCCTATGGGCACGGTGAGCTCCCTGCTGCGGGGAGAGGGGTACCACCCTGGTAAATTAGATATGGGGGGATGGTGAGGAAAGCCTCATCCAAGGGTCATTTACTGTTAGAGCCATTCAGGCCCAAGCGAGAGGCAATAGAGGGAGAGAGAGACAGAGGGAAGGTTGGGGTAAAAAAGCTAAAAAGGGGAAAAGATTAAATGAAAACAGGAAAACAGCCACTACCATCTAATAAAAAAATAAACCCTCATGAAAATAAAGGAGAAAAATATTCATTCACTCCCTCTTGGGTGATTAAAGCATTTGACTCCTTGTCTTGCAAACCTCCCCCATGACGACGAAAGCCTTAAACTCTTACTGCCATCTTCCTCCCAAGTTCCCAACCCGCCCTCAGCAGCAGAAGCCGTTACTCAGCAGTGCTCCTGAGCATCTACAAACTCCAGCCTTCATCTTTCTGCACTGTAGTCATCAAAAATTAGCGCAAATATTTGCACCAGAAGGACAACTTTGCAGCACAAAAATAGCTTATTTCTGGATGAGGGGAAAACAAACAAAAAAAGTCAAAAAAGGAATTACTAAAATATATGGTATTTTCAATAAATTTTATTTTGGTATCAGCAATAAAATCAAATTTGCATCTATTCTATTTGATTTTAGCATCTGATAGTAGATACCATCCTTACAGATACACAATGCAATTAGAATAAAACAAGAACCAAATTAAAAAAAAAAAACCAAACAACAACCCAGATCAGTTACATATCTTTCTGTTTCCCTTGTGCTGCTGGCAGAACACCCAAGCCACCCCGGGATTTACTGCAATGAGCTGTGGAAATAAGAAATCAGGCTGTGCCTCACCTTAGTGCTGAGGCCACACAATATGAAGAAAAATGCTACGGCTGGAAGTGGTCGTCGGTCAATTACTCACCCTTTAAAATCCTATTATCTTCCAATTCTGCCGAGGAAAAAAAAGGCACTGCTGAACACAGAAAGGCAGAACAAACACTATCTTTTTAACCAAATGTGTCCGAAAGAGGCTGTCTTTCCATATGCTGCCAGTCACCCAGGTGAGAGGCTTGGTTCTGACTGGGTGCCTCACAGCACCAAGCGAAGTTAATGGTATTTTAAAAATGAGAGGTGTACGTGGCAATATTTGACTTCAGGCTGTTTTGCAAATCGTGGCTACAGAATAAGCAAGAGATGAGTTCTAGATAAAGCAGGTAAAAGGAATGCAAAACCTAGCCAAAAGAAAGACTAATGCCTGCCAGGTAAAATGCAAAACTATGTGTCAAGAAGAATATTCAGTAACGAGGCGGCAAAAAAGATTCAAAATATATTTCCAGCAGAGTAAGATCAGTGCTCTTGCCATTACAGAAACCTGCTTGAGTGCACCCTCATTGGTATACGCCGTCCACATGGCTAAGGATGTCAATTATAGTAGAGCGAGACTTTATCAGATGCCATCCTGGCATCTGGATGAAAAGATTAGAGCTTTGCTCTGGTACAAAATGAGATAGAGTTTTTTATAAGTTGGCCACCAATACTATATTTATCCCACAGTCTGAACCCCAAAGATCTTCAGAACATCCCCCCGCCCCGTCCTCACATTTACGTCTCGACAACAAACGCATTTTAACATAATTAAAATGGGACCACTGCTGAAGGACTGCATTTTCCCCTGCCCTGAGGAGATGAGACTGCATCACGTACCACCTGAAGGCAAGCAAAGGAGCCTGTGAGATCCTGCACAGCTCCCCAGGGCTCACCGGTCCGCAGGACCGCACGAGAAGGAAAACCACTACAGAAAGGTGTGTGGTTAAAGCTCCTCTTCTCTGGCAATAACGGCGTGAGGGATTATTTCCCAGGGACAGAAGCCCTCTGCTGGTCAAGACTTTTTATAAGATGATTTACAGCGACTAAATGCACACGGGTTTTAATTTATCACTGGTTTTCCTACATCAAAGTAGAGCCGTGAATGAGAAATGCAAGGACGCGTTCCACATTCCTCACAAGGAAAAAGTGGCCGATCAGATTACAGCAGTCTAATCTTCTTTTTTATTCTTATTAACTGGTTAACTTCTGTTTTCTTGCTGAAAAAAAATGGCATCCACCCCACAGTTAAATACATAATCACTTTTAAAAAGTGTTCGTGACTTAAACAGTCCTGACCCCACACACACATTGGACACCTCTTTCACTGTTCACACAAGAACGACAAGAGCCACGTTACCAAGATAAGTACTCAACCCTGCAATTTGTTCTCCAGCACAGATATTTAATATTTAAATGTATTAAATTTTTCAAATTTTTAAATATTTTATATTGTTATTAGCCATTTTAATTGTATTTAGTGTTCGAAAATTCTGTTTAAGCATAACACAATGCATTACCTCACCTTCCCATGAAACTAGAATATCAGCCTTTAAAGCAAATCAAATCTATTTTTTGGCTTTGACTGTAAGCAGGCTTGGTAGCTGTGTAGCTGTGGTATTGAGCTTAGTTAATTGTATTTTTTGGTAGCTGCTCATTAGTGGAATTATTTTCCTGCAAGACACAGGTAAATAACCATCTTTTTAGACCCACCCCTCAAGCTCAACAGAAAGGGCTGAATTAATCTTCGATTTCCGCAAGAAATCAAAAGTTTGTTTCGGCTAAAAAGAGCCTCTCTAGACAAGTCAATCTTTGGGTACACAGATTTTATCATGCACGCAAATACACACACACGATTCCTTGTCTCCACGCCACTCTACAGCTGTTACTATTTATTTATTGTTATTACCGAGATGCCAGGGGACTTAGTCAAGACTCAGACTTTACAGTCTAGTGCTTCACTCATGCACCAACAGTAAAGGATGATCCTGCATCCAGATCATTTTCACTGCAAAATCAGCATCTAGGATGTATCAAAAACTCTGAAAATGAGGGAAAAAAAAAAAAATTATCACCTTGACACACCTTAGTCCAAACGCTTAGTCCACAGTTTTGCAGCTCAGTGCATTTATGCTTGGCATCTTTAAATCCATCCAGAATAAAGAAATCAATGAAAATACATAAAATAAAAGACATCCAATCAGGTACAGTCCTATATATGGGAATTCTGCTGTGTGGTGAAAGCAGTGTATTTCTAAATCTATACCAACAACCAAACAGTAAATCAATGCGATACAGTAAGTCTACCAAAAAACTCTTGCTATTAAGATACCCTAAAAATTATTTTAAAATGCAGTATGGTATGATCCATAAAAAATAAACTAATTCCATTATAAATTAATTACAGGTGAATTCTTCTGTCAAAAAAGGAGGTGACCAGCATGGCAGAGTACACCACTTTTGTACATGTGTAACCCTAAGCAGCTGGTCAATACCAGAGAAGTCACTGCTTGACTGTCAATGTATATTTTGTGTGTCAGTCTAGAAACCCTATCTATCTACTACCAGTCAGCAAGACTGAAAGTTTATCCATCAAACTCAAAAATCCAGGCTCACATGTATAAAAATTTGGCCATATATCCAAGTTTTGCTAGCTTCCATGGAAGAAATACATGAATGTAAACACGACAGGGTTCTCCTAGAGGACATGCAGTAGTCTGGCCTGAAGATCTGAATGAGCTATGATAAGACTCCCAGTCCACCACTCTTCTTAGCAAATTATTACAGCAGCAACCAATAGCCTCGTTCATGTGCACTGAATTCAAGTTGTTGATCTGTTAAATCTGCTATTTTCTTGTCTCTTCGCATCTAACTTTATAACCCCAGATGACAATGCCCTCCTGATGTTGTGTTTCCTGAGTGATTTTCTAGAATTTTTTAAAATTATAAACAGAATTGCTATTAAATTATGTCACACTGATAACTGCTTGGGTCAACAGGAGAACTGATTCTTCAGGCTCAACATGCAGCCTTCCGTCACTTGATCGCACAGACTAACTACCTAACTACAACTAACTACCACTACCAGACCACAAGCAGACGAGAAGGAAGCACCTCCCAAGGAAGCCGGTGCATATGCATCTCCACACAGGACAGAAACAAAAGTTATGGGCTCCAGCCTAAGATCCAGGCAGGAATTTGCTGCAGTGGACACAAACTCTTCCTGCCTGCTCAGTCCAAGCTTCCCACTCCTCCTTTCCACCAATCCCCTTGGGTGCTACTGTCCTCCAGGTTCTAGAGAATGAAACAGGCGTAAAAGGCATCACACCCATGCAGGGTGCAGTTTTTGAGAAAAGGGCATTCTCAGCCAGCCTGCAAAAAGACATCATTTTAAAACACGATTTTTGAAGGGAGAAAAAAAATCATAATCATCATCATAATCATATGACAGATCACATCCTGTGGAAACAATCTTGCACCACATTTTTATATTCTCTCAAAATACTCTACATGGCTAACAAAGGAGCTGAAAACTCTAACTGCAATTACAACAACATGTTAACACTTACAAGTATTTTAACACAGCTCATCGTTTGATAGTTCTGACAAAATACTTTCTGGATATATTACAAATGCCTTGTACTGGCTTAAAAAGCCAAGCACCATCTCAAAGATTCAAGTTCTATGCAAACCCACAGATAAAATTTATAGTTTCCACTTACATTAAAATCATTATCACGAGAACAAAAATGTAGGTCTTGAAGCTTGGAGAAAGCTGAACGGCAGTGAGCCAAGCTCTTTGCAGGACAGTTAAGAAGGGTGGAAGTTATTTTTAATAAACTGCCACAAGTCTTAGTCCTAAATGTATTATGAAGCACGTCTACAGTATTTAACCCATACTCCAGCAAAAGCAAGCTTCCCAGTAAACTGAGAGCAGCATGCCAAACCTGTAGTATTAAGACAAACCTAGGACTGGTTCTTCAGCGACGCCTGCTCCTCATGCCGTTGCATTTACTTCAAGACGACTTCTAAAGGAGTGAGATGTTCATCCAAGTCAGTATGGGCGGCACAATCTGGCCCTGCAAAGCGCAGACTACCCAAAGCCCCGTGATGTTAAAGAACACACGATGTATTAACAGTACCAAATTGTTAATACAGTAACATTTAACTATGTTTAAGCAGTAGATGACAAAGAGCGTGCATTAGCCTCGGGCGCTGGGGAACCTGGAGGAAGGCATGATTTGTGGTGACCCCATAGAGCTGCAGTGAGAGCATTAAATCGCAGGGACCAGGATGAACCTCAGTGAGTTTCACAACAGGCACTTAGGGTAAGGCTGGAGAAAGCTGACATGCATACATGCACAGATACAGAAGGAAATAAAGGATTTCATTCAATGGAGGGAATCACATTGAATTTTGTCTTCAAACAGACTGAAGACAAAAGGAGGAACGATACACAGATCCAATCTGAAACAAATCAATGTAATTGAACAAATTATTCTTCATAATGTAGATCATATGCTGCCAGAGTAACACAAAAAAATGCAAACATCTATTAACAAAAAGAGAATTTCAGCTAAAACGAAAGGCACACCAAGCATCATAAAAAACAAGAGCAATCGACAGGGTAAGACAATTATATATATATAATTAAATCAGTTGCAACTGGGGGAGCACGGCCACACCATAGCCCCTTGCCAGCGCTGGAGCGGCGCCGGTCAGCGCTGCCCTGGGCACCAGCGCCGATGCCACCCACGCAAGCGCCTCTCACACCGACCTACGGTTCAGGTTACAGCTGCTCCCGTTTAAAGGCTCATTTATACTGCCAAAGAGTATAAGGAGTCTTTACATTAAATAGGAATCAAAGCCACAAATGTTTATAAGGCTAGCAGGACTTAACAGTGCCGGAGCAACGCAGGTTTCCTGTCATTCCAGCAAAGTCATTAAGGAATGTGAATTTTTGTCCGCTTTAAGGCTCTCTTGTATCTGACAGAGCATTATATAGTGTGAGAGAATCTTGAAATCCACAGCACCACATGGAGAGTAACTGGAGGGAAATTCATGTGGATTAAAAAAAAGAAACTAACTGCAATTTTAACATTAACAAATGAAGGCCTCTGAGATCTTGCTCGTATCTCAAATGCAGCACTGGGAAATTGTGTTTTTATTTGTAGCAAAGCTAATGATAAACAATCATATGAATACTGACGGTATTTTATTGTGTCTTGTTTTGAGCCACAATTTAGCAGCATGCTGCACTGTACTTATCCCTCTGGAGTCTGGCTCCCGTGCCTGCAAAATTCAGTTTAGCTCAGGTGGCAAAGGTTGATGCTTCCATGTGCTAATGTTTCAAAACCTGACATCCACTCAGCAG